>NC_056630.2:120969581-121195985 GCF_002870075.4 Lactuca sativa | reverse complement strand
ATTTTGCCCAGTAAATCAAGGTTTCCGAGCAACTTTCATTCAATGGGTTTTTCGCTAATTCGGAAGTAAAAGACCACCCGGTGACCGAAGTCGACCCAACCCGATGAAAGTTTGCCGAAATCACATATGGATCGGTAACTCGAAATCCGTGCACATTTTCTCGATCACGAAAGAAAATTTACCAGGTAAATCAATGATTTCGAGCAACTTTCATTCAATGGGTTTTCGCTAATTCGGAAGTACAAGACCACCCGGCGACCGAAGTCGACCCAACCCGATGAAAGTTAGCGAAATCACATATGGATCGGTAACTCGAAATCCGTGCACATTTTCTCGATCACGAAAGAAAATTTACCAGGAAAATCAATGATTTCGAGCAACTTTCATTCAATGGGTTTTTGCCAATTCGAAAGTTAAAGTCCGGTAGTGTGTGTGTACAAGTATCGGAAGCTTCGGTCCCCCGGGTAATTACGGACCAAAAACATATTTTTTTTTTTGGAAAGTACATTATTCGTGTTAATAAAGAGCCACGCAAAATTTCGTCAAAATCCGACTTAATTTGAGGGAGTTATGGACGTTTTTTGCAAAATTATGCATCCTGGGGGAAATCAATGTCTGTTCCTGTCACCAAGCTCTTTGTGCAATATGTATATATAGGGGAGGGCATGGTTGCTGAATCCACCATCGAGCATCGCAAAGGCAAGCCCCAAGACCCGTGAAAGAGCCCTCCCCCAACACGTTGCCTTGATTGCTCGAACGACGACCCAAAAACTAGCTGCGTTGCCTTGATTCATCGAACATGTTGCCTATATTTGTGGAACGATGACCGGATGACAAGAAGCGTTGCCTACATTTGTCGAACGACGACCTTGAAACGAGCCCGGTTGCCTTGATTCCTTGAGCATGTTGCCTTCATTTTTTGAACGATGACCTGAAAACTAGCCTAATGGAAAACATGGGTCCTATTCCTCATTGCCTTGACGTATATATTGGGGGGACCATAGAGACGACGCAACCATCGAGCACCAACAAGGCAAGCCCCAAGACCTGTGAAGGAGCCCGCCCCCCCAAAGCGTTGCCTTGATTGCTCGAACGACGAGCCAAAAACTAGCCGTGTTGCCTTGATTCCTCGAACGTGTTGCCTTAATTGGTCGAACGATGACCTGATGACTAACATTGCTGCCTAGATTTTTCGAACGATGAACATGAAGCTAGTCTTTTTGCCTTGATTCCTTCAGCTTGTTGCCTTGATATTTTGAACGATGACCTGAAAAGGATGCTGATGGACAACCGGGGTGTTTCCTAAAAAAAAGAGCCGTGTTTCCTTGATTCCTCGAACATGTTGCCTTAATTTGTCGAACGATGACATGATGAATAGCATTGTTGCCTAGATTTGTCGAACGAGGACCTGATGACTAACGTTGTTGCCTAGATTTGTCGAACGAGGACCTGGAAACTAGTCCTGTTGTCTTGATGCCTTGAGCTTGTTGCCTTGATTTTTTGAACGATGACCTGAAAACTATCGTGAGGGACAACCAGGTGTGCTATACTCGTTGCCTTGACGTCTAATATTTGGGGGACCATAGGGACGAAGCAACCATCGAGCACCGACAAGGCAAGCCCCAAGACCCGTGAAGGAGCCCACCCCCAAACATGTTGCTTGTTTGCTCGAACGACGACCTAAAGAAAGCCCTGTTTCCTTGATTCCTCGAACATGTTGCCTTAATTTGTCGGACGATGACATGATGAATAGCATTGTTGCCTAGATTTGTCGAACGACGACCTTGAAAGTATCCATTTTGCCTTGATTCGTTGAGCATGTTGCCTTGATTTTTAGAATGATGGCCTGAACACAAGCCTTGTGGCCTTGCTTTGTAGAACATGTAGTCTTGATATCTAAAACAACATCCGGATACCTATACCCATTGCCTTAATGTAAAAATAGGGGGACCGTAGAGACGAAGAAACCACCGAGCAGTGACAAGGCGAGCCCGAAGACCCTTGAAAGAAGCACACAACAAACATGTTGCCTTGGTTGCTCGAACGACGACCTGAAAACATGCCATGTATCCTTGATTCCTCTAACCTGTGGCATTAATTTTATGAACGATGACCTGATTACACGCCTTGCTGCCTAGATGTGTCGAACGATGGCCTTGAAAGATGCCTACCCGAACACGTTGCCTTGTTAACTAGTTCCATGTTGCCTTGATTTCTCCAACATGTTGCCTTGATATGTTTAAGTAAATCCTGAAAACTAGCCATGTCGCCTTGTTTTCTCGAACGACGACCTGGAAACTAGCCTCGTTGCCTTGGCTGCTGGAACATGCTGCCTTGCTTTCTCTAACAACGACCAGAAAACTTGCATTGTTGCCTTTTGTTTTTAGAACGATGACATGCCATGTATCCTTGATTCTTATAACAAGTTGCATTAATTTTATGAACGATGACCTGATTACAGGCCTTGCTGCCTACATTTGTCGAACGATGGCCTTGAAAGTTGCCTACCCAAACACGTTGCCTTGTTGACAAGTTCCATGTTGCCTTGATTTCTCCAACATGTTGCCTTGATATGTTTAAGAAAATCCTGAAAACTAGCCATGTCGCCTTGTTTTCTTGAACGACGACCAGGAAACTAGCCTCGTTGCCTTGGCTGATGGAACATGTTGCCTTGTTTTCGCTTACGACGACCATAAAACTTGCATTGTTGCCTCGGCTGCTCGATCGACGTCCTGAAAAACATGCCATGTATCCTTGATTCCTCTAACAAGTTGCATTAATTTTATGAACGATGGCCTGATTACAGGCCTTGGTGCCTAGATCTGTCGAACGATGGCCTTGAAAGTTGCCTACCCGAACACGTTGCCTTGTTGACTAGTTCCATGTTGCCTTGATTTCTCCAACATGTTGCCTTGATATGTTTAAGAAAAACCTGAAAACTAGCCATGCCGCCTTGTTTTCTTGAACGACGACCAGGAAACTAGCCTCGTTGCCTTGGCTGATGGAACATGTTGGCTTGTTTTCTCTTACGACGACCATAAAACTTGCATTGTTGCCTTGGCTGCTCGATCGACGTCCTGAAAACATGACATGTATCGTTGATTCCTCTAACAAGTTGCATTAATTTTATGAACGATGACCTGATGACAAGCCTTGCTGCCTATATCTGTCGAACGATGGCCTTGAAAGTTGCCTACCGGAACACGTTGCCTTGTTGACTAGTTGCATGTTGCCTTGATTTCTCCAACATGTTGCCTTGATATGTTTAAGAAAAACCTGAAAACTATCCATGTCGCCTTCTTTTCTTGAACGACCCACGATGCCTTGAGTTATCGATCGAAGACCACATTAAATGAGTATATGTTGCTCTTTCGGCATTTTTGACGTCATATGAGAAAACAAAGTATAATTGGTGGTCCTAGTAAAGCGAGTCATCAGCGCGGGTTGTTATGTGTTTTTATCGGAGGCCGCGTCACCGTTGTTGGCGAATTACGGGCTGATCACCGGGTTTTATTATTGTAAGGTCCTTTATCCTTGTCCAATTCGTGCCAAACCGGCTTCATTTTGGCGAGTTAAATAGAATTATAGCGTCTGGGATTTATCGACTCGGCCAAGACTAGATACGGCCAAGATTAACCGGTGAGCAGATGACCCAGCCCGATGAAACCCGGCCAAAATCATATTTTGCTCGACAACTCGAAATCCATGGACATTTCCTCGATCACGAAAGAAATTTTACCAGGAAAATCAACGATTTCGAGCAACTTTCGTTCAATGGGTTTTTGCGAAATCGGAAGTAAAAGACCACCCGGTGACCGAAGACGACCCAACCCGATGAAAGTTAGCCAAAATCACATCTTGCTCGGTAACTCGAAATCCGTGCACATTTTCTGGATCACGAAAGAAAATTTACCAGGTAAATCAATGATTTCGAGCAACTTTCATTTAATGGGTTTTCGCTGATTCGGAAGTACAAGATCACCCGGTGACCAAAGACGACAAGACGCGGTGAAAGTGAGCCAAAATCGCATTTTGCTCGGTAACTCGAAATCCGTGCACATTTTCTCGATCATGAAAGGAATTTTGCCCAGTAAATCAAGGTTTCCGAGCAACTTTCATTCAATGGGTTTTCGCTAATTCGGAAGTAAAAGACCACCCGGTGACCGAAGTCGACCCAACCCGATGAAAGTTTGCCGAAATCACATATGGATCGGTAACTCGAAATCCGTGCACATTTTCTCGATCACGAAAGAAAATTTACCAGGTAAATCAATGATTTCGAGCAACTTTCATTCAATGGGTTTTCGCTAATTCGGAAGTACAAGACCACCCGGCGACCGAAGTCGACCCAACCCGATGAAAGTTAGCCGAAATCACATATGGATCGGTAACTCGAAATCCGTGCACATTTTCTCGATCACGAAAGAAAATTTACCAGGAAAATCAATGATTTCGAGCAACTTTCATTCAATGGGTTTTTGCCAATTCGAAAGTTAAAGTCCGGTAGTGTGTGTGTACAAGTATCGAAGCTTCGGTCCCCCGGGTAATTACGGACCAAAAACATATTTTTTTTTTGGAAAGTACATTATTCGTGTTAATAAAGAGCCACGCAAAATTTCGTCAAAATCCGACTTAATTTGAGGGAGTTATGGACGTTTTTTGCAAAATTATGCATCCTGGGGGAAATCAATGTCTGTTCCTGTCACCAAGCTCTTTGTGCAATATGTATATATAGGGGAGGGCATGGTTGCTGAATCCACCATCGAGCATCGCAAAGGCAAGCCCCAAGACCCGTGAAAGAGCCCTCCCCCAACACGTTGCCTTGATTGCTCGAACGACGACCCAAAAACTAGCTGCGTTGCCTTGATTCATCGAACATGTTGCCTTTATTTGTGGAACGATGACCGGATGACAAGAAGCGTTGCCTACATTTGTCGAACGACGACCTTGAAACGAGCCCGGTTGCCTTGATTCCTTGAGCATGTTGCCTTCATTTTTTGAACGATGACCTGAAAACTAGCCTAATGGAAAACATGGGTCCTATTCCTCATTGCCTTGACGTATATATTGGGGGGACCATAGAGACGACGCAACCATCGAGCACCAACAAGGCAAGCCCCAAGACCTGTGAAGGAGCCCGCCCCCCAAAGCGTTGCCTTGATTGCTCGAACGACGAGCCAAAAACTAGCCGTGTTGCCTTGATTCCTCGAACGTGTTGCCTTAATTGGTCGAACGATGACCTGATGACTAACATTGCTGCCTAGATTTTTCGAACGATGAACATGAAGCTAGTCTTTTTGCCTTGATTCCTTCAGCTTGTTGCCTTGATATTTTGAACGATGACCTGAAAAGGATGCTGATGGACAACCGGGGTGTTTCCTAAAAAAAAGAGCCGTGTTTCCTTGATTCCTCGAACATGTTGCCTTAATTTGTCGAACGATGACATGATGAATAGCATTGTTGCCTAGATTTGTCGAACGAGGACCTGATGACTAACGTTGTTGCCTAGATTTGTCGAACGAGGACCTGGAAACTAGTCCTGTTGTCTTGATGCCTTGAGCTTGTTGCCTTGATTTTTTGAACGATGACCTGAAAACTATCGTGAGGGACAACCAGGGTGTGCTATACTCGTTGCCTTGACGTCTAATATTTGGGGGACCATAGGGACGAAGCAACCATCGAGCACCGACAAGGCAAGCCCCAAGACCCGTGAAGGAGCCCACCCCCAAACATGTTGCCTTGTTTGCTCGAACGACGACCTAAAGAAAGCCCTGTTTCCTTGATTCCTCGAACATGTTGCCTTAATTTGTCGGACGATGACATGATGAATAGCATTGTTGCCTAGATTTGTCGAACGACGACCTTGAAAGTATCCATTTTGCCTTGATTCGTTGAGCATGTTGCCTTGATTTTTAGAATGATGGCCTGAACACAAGCCTTGTGGCCTTGCTTTGTAGAACATGTAGTCTTGATATCTAAAACAACATCCGGATACCTATACCCATTGCCTTAATGTAAAAATAGGGGGACCGTAGAGACGAAGAAACCACCGAGCAGTGACAAGGCGAGCCCGAAGACCCTTGAAAGAAGCACACAACAAACATGTTGCCTTGGTTGCTCGAACGACGACCTGAAAACATGCCATGTATCCTTGATTCCTCTAACCTGTGGCATTAATTTTATGAACGATGACCTGATTACACGCCTTGCTGCCTAGATGTGTCGAACGATGGCCTTGAAAGATGCCTACCCGAACACGTTGCCTTGTTAACTAGTTCCATGTTGCCTTGATTTCTCCAACATGTTGCCTTGATATGTTTAAGTAAATCCTGAAAACTAGCCATGTCGCCTTGTTTTCTCGAACGACGACCTGGAAACTAGCCTCGTTGCCTTGGCTGCTGGAACATGCTGCCTTGCTTTCTCTAACAACGACCAGAAAACTTGCATTGTTGCCTTTTGTTTTTAGAACGATGACATGCCATGTATCCTTGATTCCTATAACAAGTTGCATTAATTTTATGAACGATGACCTGATTACAGGCCTTGCTGCCTACATTTGTCGAACGATGGCCTTGAAAGTTGCCTACCCAAACACGTTGCCTTGTTGACAAGTTCCATGTTGCCTTGATTTCTCCAACATGTTGCCTTGATATGTTTAAGAAAATCCTGAAAACTAGCCATGTCGCCTTGTTTTCTTGAACGACGACCAGGAAACTAGCCTCGTTGCCTTGGCTGATGGAACATGTTGCCTTGTTTTCGCTTACGACGACCATAAAACTTGCATTGTTGCCTCGGCTGCTCGATCGACGTCCTGAAAAACATGCCATGTATCCTTGATTCCTCTAACAAGTTGCATTAATTTTATGAACGATGGCCTGATTACAGGCCTTGGTGCCTAGATCTGTCGAACGATGGCCTTGAAAGTTGCCTACCCGAACACGTTGCCTTGTTGACTAGTTCCATGTTGCCTTGATTTCTCCAACATGTTGCCTTGATATGTTTAAGAAAAACCTGAAAACTAGCCATGCCGCCTTGTTTTCTTGAACGACGACCAGGAAACTAGCCTCGTTGCCTTGGCTGATGGAACATGTTGGCTTGTTTTCTCTTACGACGACCATAAAACTTGCATTGTTGCCTTGGCTGCTCGATCGACGTCCTGAAAACATGACATGTATCGTTGATTCCTCTAACAAGTTGCATTAATTTTATGAACGATGACCTGATGACAAGCCTTGCTGCCTATATCTGTCGAACGATGGCCTTGAAAGTTGCCTACCGGAACACGTTGCCTTGTTGACTAGTTGCATGTTGCCTTGATTTCTCCAACATGTTGCCTTGATATGTTTAAGAAAAACCTGAAAACTATCCATGTCGCCTTCTTTTCTTGAACGACCCACGATGCCTTGAGTTATCGATCGAAGACCACATTAAATGAGTATATGTTGCTCTTTCGGCATTTTTGACGTCATATGAGAAAACAAAGTATAATTGGTGGTCCTAGTAAAGCGAGTCATCAGCGCGGGTTGTTATGTGTTTTTATCGGAGGCCGCGTCACCGTTGTTGGCGAATTACGGGCTGATCACCGGGTTTTATTATTGTAAGGTCCTTTATCCTTGTCCAATTCGTGCCAAACCGGCTTCATTTTGGCGAGTTAAATAGAATTATAGCGTCTGGGATTTATCGACTCGGCCAAGACTAGATACGGCCAAGATTAACCGGTGAGCAGATGACCCAGCCCGATGAAACCCGGCCAAAATCATATTTTGCTCGACAACTCGAAATCCATGGACATTTCCTCGATCACGAAAGAAATTTTACCAGGAAAATCAACGATTTCGAGCAACTTTCGTTCAATGGGTTTTTGCGAAATCGGAAGTAAAAGACCACCCGGTGACCGAAGACGACCCAACCCGATGAAAGTTAGCCAAAATCACATCTTGCTCGGTAACTCGAAATCCGTGCACATTTTCTGGATCACGAAAGAAAATTTACCAGGTAAATCAATGATTTCGAGCAACTTTCATTTAATGGGTTTTCGCTGATTCGGAAGTACAAGATCACCCGGTGACCAAAGACGACAAGACGCGGTGAAAGTGAGCCAAAATCGCATTTTGCTCGGTAACTCGAAATCCGTGCACATTTTCTCGATCATGAAAGGAATTTTGCCCAGTAAATCAAGGTTTCCGAGCAACTTTCATTCAATGGGTTTTCGCTAATTCGGAAGTAAAAGACCACCCGGTGACCGAAGTCGACCCAACCCGATGAAAGTTTGCCGAAATCACATATGGATCGGTAACTCGAAATCCGTGCACATTTTCTCGATCACGAAAGAAAATTTACCAGGTAAATCAATGATTTCGAGCAACTTTCATTCAATGGGTTTTCGCTAATTCGGAAGTACAAGACCACCCGGCGACCGAAGTCGACCCAACCCGATGAAAGTTAGCCGAAATCACATATGGATCGGTAACTCGAAATCCGTGCACATTTTCTCGATCACGAAAGAAAATTTACCAGGAAAATCAATGATTTCGAGCAACTTTCATTCAATGGGTTTTTGCCAATTCGAAAGTTAAAGTCCGGTAGTGTGTGTGTACAAGTATCGAAGCTTCGGTCCCCCGGGTAATTACGGACCAAAAACATATTTTTTTTTTTGGAAAGTACATTATTCGTGTTAATAAAGAGCCACGCAAAATTTCGTCAAAATCCGACTTAATTTGAGGGAGTTATGGACGTTTTTTGCAAAATTATGCATCCTGGGGGAAATCAATGTCTGTTCCTGTCACCAAGCTCTTTGTGCAATATGTATATATAGGGGAGGGCATGGTTGCTGAATCCACCATCGAGCATCGCAAAGGCAAGCCCCAAGACCCGTGAAAGAGCCCTCCCCCAACACGTTGCCTTGATTGCTCGAACGACGACCCAAAAACTAGCTGCGTTGCCTTGATTCATCGAACATGTTGCCTTTATTTGTGGAACGATGACCGGATGACAAGAAGCGTTGCCTACATTTGTCGAACGACGACCTTGAAACGAGCCCGGTTGCCTTGATTCCTTGAGCATGTTGCCTTCATTTTTTGAACGATGACCTGAAAACTAGCCTAATGGAAAACATGGGTCCTATTCCTCATTGCCTTGACGTATATATTGGGGGGACCATAGAGACGACGCAACCATCGAGCACCAACAAGGCAAGCCCCAAGACCTGTGAAGGAGCCCGCCCCCCAAAGCGTTGCCTTGATTGCTCGAACGACGAGCCAAAAACTAGCCGTGTTGCCTTGATTCCTCGAACGTGTTGCCTTAATTGGTCGAACGATGACCTGATGACTAACATTGCTGCCTAGATTTTTCGAACGATGAACATGAAGCTAGTCTTTTTGCCTTGATTCCTTCAGCTTGTTGCCTTGATATTTTGAACGATGACCTGAAAAGGATGCTGATGGACAACCGGGGTGTTTCCTAAAAAAAAGAGCCGTGTTTCCTTGATTCCTCGAACATGTTGCCTTAATTTGTCGAACGATGACATGATGAATAGCATTGTTGCCTAGATTTGTCGAACGAGGACCTGATGACTAACGTTGTTGCCTAGATTTGTCGAACGAGGACCTGGAAACTAGTCCTGTTGTCTTGATGCCTTGAGCTTGTTGCCTTGATTTTTTGAACGATGACCTGAAAACTATCGTGAGGGACAACCAGGGTGTGCTATACTCGTTGCCTTGACGTCTAATATTTGGGGGACCATAGGGACGAAGCAACCATCGAGCACCGACAAGGCAAGCCCCAAGACCCGTGAAGGAGCCCACCCCCAAACATGTTGCCTTGTTTGCTCGAACGACGACCTAAAGAAAGCCCTGTTTCCTTGATTCCTCGAACATGTTGCCTTAATTTGTCGGACGATGACATGATGAATAGCATTGTTGCCTAGATTTGTCGAACGACGACCTTGAAAGTATCCATTTTGCCTTGATTCGTTGAGCATGTTGCCTTGATTTTTAGAATGATGGCCTGAACACAAGCCTTGTGGCCTTGCTTTGTAGAACATGTAGTCTTGATATCTAAAACAACATCCGGATACCTATACCCATTGCCTTAATGTAAAAATAGGGGGACCGTAGAGACGAAGAAACCACCGAGCAGTGACAAGGCGAGCCCGAAGACCCTTGAAAGAAGCACACAACAAACATGTTGCCTTGGTTGCTCGAACGACGACCTGAAAACATGCCATGTATCCTTGATTCCTCTAACCTGTGGCATTAATTTTATGAACGATGACCTGATTACACGCCTTGCTGCCTAGATGTGTCGAACGATGGCCTTGAAAGATGCCTACCCGAACACGTTGCCTTGTTAACTAGTTCCATGTTGCCTTGATTTCTCCAACATGTTGCCTTGATATGTTTAAGTAAATCCTGAAAACTAGCCATGTCGCCTTGTTTTCTCGAACGACGACCTGGAAACTAGCCTCGTTGCCTTGGCTGCTGGAACATGCTGCCTTGCTTTCTCTAACAACGACCAGAAAACTTGCATTGTTGCCTTTTGTTTTTAGAACGATGACATGCCATGTATCCTTGATTCCTATAACAAGTTGCATTAATTTTATGAACGATGACCTGATTACAGGCCTTGCTGCCTACATTTGTCGAACGATGGCCTTGAAAGTTGCCTACCCAAACACGTTGCCTTGTTGACAAGTTCCATGTTGCCTTGATTTCTCCAACATGTTGCCTTGATATGTTTAAGAAAATCCTGAAAACTAGCCATGTCGCCTTGTTTTCTTGAACGACGACCAGGAAACTAGCCTCGTTGCCTTGGCTGATGGAACATGTTGCCTTGTTTTCGCTTACGACGACCATAAAACTTGCATTGTTGCCTCGGCTGCTCGATCGACGTCCTGAAAAACATGCCATGTATCCTTGATTCCTCTAACAAGTTGCATTAATTTTATGAACGATGGCCTGATTACAGGCCTTGGTGCCTAGATCTGTCGAACGATGGCCTTGAAAGTTGCCTACCCGAACACGTTGCCTTGTTGACTAGTTCCATGTTGCCTTGATTTCTCCAACATGTTGCCTTGATATGTTTAAGAAAAACCTGAAAACTAGCCATGCCGCCTTGTTTTCTTGAACGACGACCAGGAAACTAGCCTCGTTGCCTTGGCTGATGGAACATGTTGGCTTGTTTTCTCTTACGACGACCATAAAACTTGCATTGTTGCCTTGGCTGCTCGATCGACGTCCTGAAAACATGACATGTATCGTTGATTCCTCTAACAAGTTGCATTAATTTTATGAACGATGACCTGATGACAAGCCTTGCTGCCTATATCTGTCGAACGATGGCCTTGAAAGTTGCCTACCGGAACACGTTGCCTTGTTGACTAGTTGCATGTTGCCTTGATTTCTCCAACATGTTGCCTTGATATGTTTAAGAAAAACCTGAAAACTATCCATGTCGCCTTCTTTTCTTGAACGACCCACGATGCCTTGAGTTATCGATCGAAGACCACATTAAATGAGTATATGTTGCTCTTTCGGCATTTTTGACGTCATATGAGAAAACAAAGTATAATTGGTGGTCCTAGTAAAGCGAGTCATCAGCGCGGGTTGTTATGTGTTTTTATCGGAGGCCGCGTCACCGTTGTTGGCGAATTACGGGCTGATCACCGGGTTTTATTATTGTAAGGTCCTTTATCCTTGTCCAATTCGTGCCAAACCGGCTTCATTTTGGCGAGTTAAATAGAATTATAGCGTCTGGGATTTATCGACTCGGCCAAGACTAGATACGGCCAAGATTAACCGGTGAGCAGATGACCCAGCCCGATGAAACCCGGCCAAAATCATATTTTGCTCGACAACTCGAAATCCATGGACATTTCCTCGATCACGAAAGAAATTTTACCAGGAAAATCAACGATTTCGAGCAACTTTCGTTCAATGGGTTTTTGCGAAATCGGAAGTAAAAGACCACCCGGTGACCGAAGACGACCCAACCCGATGAAAGTTAGCCAAAATCACATCTTGCTCGGTAACTCGAAATCCGTGCACATTTTCTGGATCACGAAAGAAAATTTACCAGGTAAATCAATGATTTCGAGCAACTTTCATTTAATGGGTTTTCGCTGATTCGGAAGTACAAGATCACCCGGTGACCAAAGACGACAAGACGCGGTGAAAGTGAGCCAAAATCGCATTTTGCTCGGTAACTCGAAATCCGTGCACATTTTCTCGATCATGAAAGGAATTTTGCCCAGTAAATCAAGGTTTCCGAGCAACTTTCATTCAATGGGTTTTCGCTAATTCGGAAGTAAAAGACCACCCGGTGACCGAAGTCGACCCAACCCGATGAAAGTTTGCCGAAATCACATATGGATCGGTAACTCGAAATCCGTGCACATTTTCTCGATCACGAAAGAAAATTTACCAGGTAAATCAATGATTTCGAGCAACTTTCATTCAATGGGTTTTCGCTAATTCGGAAGTACAAGACCACCCGGCGACCGAAGTCGACCCAACCCGATGAAAGTTAGCCGAAATCACATATGGATCGGTAACTCGAAATCCGTGCACATTTTCTCGATCACGAAAGAAAATTTACCAGGAAAATCAATGATTTCGAGCAACTTTCATTCAATGGGTTTTTGCCAATTCGAAAGTTAAAGTCCGGTAGTGTGTGTGTACAAGTATCGAAGCTTCGGTCCCCCGGGTAATTACGGACCAAAAACATATTTTTTTTTTGGAAAGTACATTATTCGTGTTAATAAAGAGCCACGCAAAATTTCGTCAAAATCCGACTTAATTTGAGGGAGTTATGGACGTTTTTTGCAAAATTATGCATCCTGGGGGAAATCAATGTCTGTTCCTGTCACCAAGCTCTTTGTGCAATATGTATATATAGGGGAAGGGTGGGAGTGACGCCCCACAGGCGTCCCGAAGGCGGGTGGGCGACCAGCGACGTCGAGGCTGCTACGACCAAGGGCAAAGCCAAGGCAAGGCCATCGGCCAAGCTCACCGGTGGTATCCAAGTCGCGATTTGCGTTTGGCTGGTGAAACCGGATCGCGACCAGCCACTCCTCGACGAGATCCTCGCAAGCGACTCATTTTCACCGATGAAAAACCTGATCGCGACCAAAATTGCCCCACGTCGTGCTAGTTCCAAAAAAATTATGCATGATATGGAAAATCAATGTCTGTTCCTGTCACCAAGCTCTTCGCGCAATATGTATATATAGGGGAAGGGTGGGAGTGACGCCCCACAGGTGCCCCAAAGGTGGGTGAGCGACCAGCGACGTCGAGGCTGTTACGACCAAGGGCAAGCAAAGGCAAGGCCATCGGCCAAGCTCACCGGTGATATCCAAGTCGCGATTTGCGTTTGCTTGGCGAAACCAGATCGCGACCAGCCACTCCTCGACGATATCCTCGCAAGCGGCCCATTGTCACCGATGAAAAACCTGATCGCGACCAAAGTTGCCCCACGTCGTGCTAGTTCCAAAAAATTACGCATGATATGGGAAATCAATGTCTGTTCCTGTCACCAAGCTCTTTGTGCAATATGTATATATAGGGGAGGGCATGGTTGCTGAATCCACCATCGAGCATCGTAAAGGCAAGCCCCAAGACCCGTGAAAGAGCCCTCCCCCAACACGTTGCCTTGATTGCTCGAACGACGACCCAAAAACTAGCCGCGTTGCCTTGATTCCTCGAACATGTTGCCTTTATTTGTGGAACCATGACCGGATGACTAGAAGCGTTGCCTAGATCTGTCGAACGACGACCTTGAAACGAGCCCGGTTGCCTTGATTCCTTGAGCATGTTGCCTTGATTTTTTGAACGATGACCTGAAAACTAGCCTAATGGAAAACATGGGTGCTATTTCTCATTGCCGAGACGTATATATTTGGGGGGACCATAGAGACGAAGCAACCATCTAGCACCAACAAGGCAAGCCCCAAGACCCGTGAAGGAGCCCACCCCCAATGCGTTGCCTTGATTGCTCGAAAGACGAGCCAAAAACTAGCCCCGTTGCCTTGATTCCTCGAACGTGTTGCCTTAATTTGTCGAACGATGACCTGATGGCTGACATTGTTGCCTAGATTTGTCGAACGACGACCATGAAACGAGTCATGTTGCCTTGATTTTTTGAACGATGACCTGAAAACTATCCTAATGCACAACATGTGGGCTGTTCCTTATTGCCTTGTTAGCTAGTCCCCCGTTGCATTGATTTCTCCAACACGTTGCCTTGACATGTCGGACGATGGCCTGAAAACTAGCCCTGTTGCCTAGATTTCTAGAACGACGAAATGGAAACTAGCCTCGCTGACTTGATTGCTCGAACACGTTGCCTTGATATCCCTAATGACGACCTGAAAACTTGCAGCGTTGCCTTGATTACTCGCACACGTTGCTTGGAAACTAGCCACGATGCCTTGATTTTCCCCGACGTAGTGTGCATACGAAAAATTATGCATCCTCAAGGAAATCAATGTCTGTTCCTGTCACCAAGCTCTTTGTGCAATATGTATATATAGGGGAGGGCATGGTTGCTGAATCCACCATCGAGCATCGCAAAGGCAAGCCCCAAGACCCGTGAAAGAGCCCTCCCCCAACACGTTGCCTTGATTGCTCGAACGACGACCCAAAAACTAGCTGCGTTGCCTTGATTCATCGAACATGTTGCCTTTATTTGTGGAACGATGACCGGATGACAAGAAGCGTTGCCTACATTTGTCGAACGACGACCTTGAAACGAGCCCGGTTGCCTTGATTCCTTGAGCATGTTGCCTTCATTTTTTGAACGATGACCTGAAAACTAGCCTAATGGAAAACATGGGTCCTATTCCTCATTGCCTTGACGTATATATTGGGGGGACCATAGAGACGACGCAACCATCGAGCACCAACAAGGCAAGCCCCAAGACCTGTGAAGGAGCCCGCCCCCCAAAGCGTTGCCTTGATTGCTCGAACGACGAGCCAAAAACTAGCCGTGTTGCCTTGATTCCTCGAACGTGTTGCCTTAATTGGTCGAACGATGACCTGATGACTAACATTGCTGCCTAGATTTTTCGAACGATGAACATGAAGCTAGTCTTTTTGCCTTGATTCCTTCAGCTTGTTGCCTTGATATTTTGAACGATGACCTGAAAAGGATGCTGATGGACAACCGGGGTGTTTCCTAAAAAAAAGAGCCGTGTTTCCTTGATTCCTCGAACATGTTGCCTTAATTTGTCGAACGATGACATGATGAATAGCATTGTTGCCTAGATTTGTCGAACGAGGACCTGATGACTAACGTTGTTGCCTAGATTTGTCGAACGAGGACCTGGAAACTAGTCCTGTTGTCTTGATGCCTTGAGCTTGTTGCCTTGATTTTTTGAACGATGACCTGAAAACTATCGTGAGGGACAACCAGGGTGTGCTATACTCGTTGCCTTGACGTCTAATATTTGGGGGACCATAGGGACGAAGCAACCATCGAGCACCGACAAGGCAAGCCCCAAGACCCGTGAAGGAGCCCACCCCCAAACATGTTGCCTTGTTTGCTCGAACGACGACCTAAAGAAAGCCCTGTTTCCTTGATTCCTCGAACATGTTGCCTTAATTTGTCGGACGATGACATGATGAATAGCATTGTTGCCTAGATTTGTCGAACGACGACCTTGAAAGTATCCATTTTGCCTTGATTCGTTGAGCATGTTGCCTTGATTTTTAGAATGATGGCCTGAACACAAGCCTTGTGGCCTTGCTTTGTAGAACATGTAGTCTTGATATCTAAAACAACATCCGGATACCTATACCCATTGCCTTAATGTAAAAATAGGGGGACCGTAGAGACGAAGAAACCACCGAGCAGTGACAAGGCGAGCCCGAAGACCCTTGAAAGAAGCACACAACAAACATGTTGCCTTGGTTGCTCGAACGACGACCTGAAAACATGCCATGTATCCTTGATTCCTCTAACCTGTGGCATTAATTTTATGAACGATGACCTGATTACACGCCTTGCTGCCTAGATGTGTCGAACGATGGCCTTGAAAGATGCCTACCCGAACACGTTGCCTTGTTAACTAGTTCCATGTTGCCTTGATTTCTCCAACATGTTGCCTTGATATGTTTAAGTAAATCCTGAAAACTAGCCATGTCGCCTTGTTTTCTCGAACGACGACCTGGAAACTAGCCTCGTTGCCTTGGCTGCTGGAACATGCTGCCTTGCTTTCTCTAACAACGACCAGAAAACTTGCATTGTTGCCTTTTGTTTTTAGAACGATGACATGCCATGTATCCTTGATTCCTATAACAAGTTGCATTAATTTTATGAACGATGACCTGATTACAGGCCTTGCTGCCTACATTTGTCGAACGATGGCCTTGAAAGTTGCCTACCCAAACACGTTGCCTTGTTGACAAGTTCCATGTTGCCTTGATTTCTCCAACATGTTGCCTTGATATGTTTAAGAAAATCCTGAAAACTAGCCATGTCGCCTTGTTTTCTTGAACGACGACCAGGAAACTAGCCTCGTTGCCTTGGCTGATGGAACATGTTGCCTTGTTTTCGCTTACGACGACCATAAAACTTGCATTGTTGCCTCGGCTGCTCGATCGACGTCCTGAAAAACATGCCATGTATCCTTGATTCCTCTAACAAGTTGCATTAATTTTATGAACGATGGCCTGATTACAGGCCTTGGTGCCTAGATCTGTCGAACGATGGCCTTGAAAGTTGCCTACCCGAACACGTTGCCTTGTTGACTAGTTCCATGTTGCCTTGATTTCTCCAACATGTTGCCTTGATATGTTTAAGAAAAACCTGAAAACTAGCCATGCCGCCTTGTTTTCTTGAACGACGACCAGGAAACTAGCCTCGTTGCCTTGGCTGATGGAACATGTTGGCTTGTTTTCTCTTACGACGACCATAAAACTTGCATTGTTGCCTTGGCTGCTCGATCGACGTCCTGAAAACATGACATGTATCGTTGATTCCTCTAACAAGTTGCATTAATTTTATGAACGATGACCTGATGACAAGCCTTGCTGCCTATATCTGTCGAACGATGGCCTTGAAAGTTGCCTACCGGAACACGTTGCCTTGTTGACTAGTTGCATGTTGCCTTGATTTCTCCAACATGTTGCCTTGATATGTTTAAGAAAAACCTGAAAACTATCCATGTCGCCTTCTTTTCTTGAACGACCCACGATGCCTTGAGTTATCGATCGAAGACCACATTAAATGAGTATATGTTGCTCTTTCGGCATTTTTGACGTCATATGAGAAAACAAAGTATAATTGGTGGTCCTAGTAAAGCGAGTCATCAGCGCGGGTTGTTATGTGTTTTTATCGGAGGCCGCGTCACCGTTGTTGGCGAATTACGGGCTGATCACCGGGTTTTATTATTGTAAGGTCCTTTATCCTTGTCCAATTCGTGCCAAACCGGCTTCATTTTGGCGAGTTAAATAGAATTATAGCGTCTGGGATTTATCGACTCGGCCAAGACTAGATACGGCCAAGATTAACCGGTGAGCAGATGACCCAGCCCGATGAAACCCGGCCAAAATCATATTTTGCTCGACAACTCGAAATCCATGGACATTTCCTCGATCACGAAAGAAATTTTACCAGGAAAATCAACGATTTCGAGCAACTTTCGTTCAATGGGTTTTTGCGAAATCGGAAGTAAAAGACCACCCGGTGACCGAAGACGACCCAACCCGATGAAAGTTAGCCAAAATCACATCTTGCTCGGTAACTCGAAATCCGTGCACATTTTCTGGATCACGAAAGAAAATTTACCAGGTAAATCAATGATTTCGAGCAACTTTCATTTAATGGGTTTTCGCTGATTCGGAAGTACAAGATCACCCGGTGACCAAAGACGACAAGACGCGGTGAAAGTGAGCCAAAATCGCATTTTGCTCGGTAACTCGAAATCCGTGCACATTTTCTCGATCATGAAAGGAATTTTGCCCAGTAAATCAAGGTTTCCGAGCAACTTTCATTCAATGGGTTTTCGCTAATTCGGAAGTAAAAGACCACCCGGTGACCGAAGTCGACCCAACCCGATGAAAGTTTGCCGAAATCACATATGGATCGGTAACTCGAAATCCGTGCACATTTTCTCGATCACGAAAGAAAATTTACCAGGTAAATCAATGATTTCGAGCAACTTTCATTCAATGGGTTTTCGCTAATTCGGAAGTACAAGACCACCCGGCGACCGAAGTCGACCCAACCCGATGAAAGTTAGCCGAAATCACATATGGATCGGTAACTCGAAATCCGTGCACATTTTCTCGATCACGAAAGAAAATTTACCAGGAAAATCAATGATTTCGAGCAACTTTCATTCAATGGGTTTTTGCCAATTCGAAAGTTAAAGTCCGGTAGTGTGTGTGTACAAGTATCGAAGCTTCGGTCCCCCGGGTAATTACGGACCAAAAACATATTTTTTTTTTGGAAAGTACATTATTCGTGTTAATAAAGAGCCACGCAAAATTTCGTCAAAATCCGACTTAATTTGAGGGAGTTATGGACGTTTTTTGCAAAATTATGCATCCTGGGGGAAATCAATGTCTGTTGCCTTGATTTTTTGAACGATGACCTGAAAACTATCCTAATGCACAACATGTGGGCTGTTCCTTATTGCCTTGTTAGCTAGTCCCCCGTTGCATTGATTTCTCCAACACGTTGCCTTGACATGTCGGACGATGGCCTGAAAACTAGCCCTGTTGCCTAGATTTCTAGAACGACGAAATGGAAACTAGCCTCGCTGACTTGATTGCTCGAACACGTTGCCTTGATATCCCTAATGACGACCTGAAAACTTGCAGCGTTGCCTTGATTACTCGCACACGTTGCTTGGAAACTAGCCACGATGCCTTGATTTTCCCCGACGTAGTGTGCATACGAAAAATTATGCATCCTCAAGGAAATCAATGTCTGTTCCTGTCACCAAGCTCTTTGTGCAATATGTATATATAGGGGAGGGCATGGTTGCTGAATCCACCATCGAGCATCGCAAAGGCAAGCCCCAAGACCCGTGAAAGAGCCCTCCCCCAACACGTTGCCTTGATTGCTCGAACGACGACCCAAAAACTAGCTGCGTTGCCTTGATTCATCGAACATGTTGCCTTTATTTGTGGAACGATGACCGGATGACAAGAAGCGTTGCCTACATTTGTCGAACGACGACCTTGAAACGAGCCCGGTTGCCTTGATTCCTTGAGCATGTTGCCTTCATTTTTTGAACGATGACCTGAAAACTAGCCTAATGGAAAACATGGGTCCTATTCCTCATTGCCTTGACGTATATATTGGGGGGACCATAGAGACGACGCAACCATCGAGCACCAACAAGGCAAGCCCCAAGACCTGTGAAGGAGCCCGCCCCCCAAAGCGTTGCCTTGATTGCTCGAACGACGAGCCAAAAACTAGCCGTGTTGCCTTGATTCCTCGAACGTGTTGCCTTAATTGGTCGAACGATGACCTGATGACTAACATTGCTGCCTAGATTTTTCGAACGATGAACATGAAGCTAGTCTTTTTGCCTTGATTCCTTCAGCTTGTTGCCTTGATATTTTGAACGATGACCTGAAAAGGATGCTGATGGACAACCGGGGTGTTTCCTAAAAAAAAGAGCCGTGTTTCCTTGATTCCTCGAACATGTTGCCTTAATTTGTCGAACGATGACATGATGAATAGCATTGTTGCCTAGATTTGTCGAACGAGGACCTGATGACTAACGTTGTTGCCTAGATTTGTCGAACGAGGACCTGGAAACTAGTCCTGTTGTCTTGATGCCTTGAGCTTGTTGCCTTGATTTTTTGAACGATGACCTGAAAACTATCGTGAGGGACAACCAGGGTGTGCTATACTCGTTGCCTTGACGTCTAATATTTGGGGGACCATAGGGACGAAGCAACCATCGAGCACCGACAAGGCAAGCCCCAAGACCCGTGAAGGAGCCCACCCCCAAACATGTTGCCTTGTTTGCTCGAACGACGACCTAAAGAAAGCCCTGTTTCCTTGATTCCTCGAACATGTTGCCTTAATTTGTCGGACGATGACATGATGAATAGCATTGTTGCCTAGATTTGTCGAACGACGACCTTGAAAGTATCCATTTTGCCTTGATTCGTTGAGCATGTTGCCTTGATTTTTAGAATGATGGCCTGAACACAAGCCTTGTGGCCTTGCTTTGTAGAACATGTAGTCTTGATATCTAAAACAACATCCGGATACCTATACCCATTGCCTTAATGTAAAAATAGGGGGACCGTAGAGACGAAGAAACCACCGAGCAGTGACAAGGCGAGCCCGAAGACCCTTGAAAGAAGCACACAACAAACATGTTGCCTTGGTTGCTCGAACGACGACCTGAAAACATGCCATGTATCCTTGATTCCTCTAACCTGTGGCATTAATTTTATGAACGATGACCTGATTACACGCCTTGCTGCCTAGATGTGTCGAACGATGGCCTTGAAAGATGCCTACCCGAACACGTTGCCTTGTTAACTAGTTCCATGTTGCCTTGATTTCTCCAACATGTTGCCTTGATATGTTTAAGTAAATCCTGAAAACTAGCCATGTCGCCTTGTTTTCTCGAACGACGACCTGGAAACTAGCCTCGTTGCCTTGGCTGCTGGAACATGCTGCCTTGCTTTCTCTAACAACGACCAGAAAACTTGCATTGTTGCCTTTTGTTTTTAGAACGATGACATGCCATGTATCCTTGATTCCTATAACAAGTTGCATTAATTTTATGAACGATGACCTGATTACAGGCCTTGCTGCCTACATTTGTCGAACGATGGCCTTGAAAGTTGCCTACCCAAACACGTTGCCTTGTTGACAAGTTCCATGTTGCCTTGATTTCTCCAACATGTTGCCTTGATATGTTTAAGAAAATCCTGAAAACTAGCCATGTCGCCTTGTTTTCTTGAACGACGACCAGGAAACTAGCCTCGTTGCCTTGGCTGATGGAACATGTTGCCTTGTTTTCGCTTACGACGACCATAAAACTTGCATTGTTGCCTCGGCTGCTCGATCGACGTCCTGAAAAACATGCCATGTATCCTTGATTCCTCTAACAAGTTGCATTAATTTTATGAACGATGGCCTGATTACAGGCCTTGGTGCCTAGATCTGTCGAACGATGGCCTTGAAAGTTGCCTACCCGAACACGTTGCCTTGTTGACTAGTTCCATGTTGCCTTGATTTCTCCAACATGTTGCCTTGATATGTTTAAGAAAAACCTGAAAACTAGCCATGCCGCCTTGTTTTCTTGAACGACGACCAGGAAACTAGCCTCGTTGCCTTGGCTGATGGAACATGTTGGCTTGTTTTCTCTTACGACGACCATAAAACTTGCATTGTTGCCTTGGCTGCTCGATCGACGTCCTGAAAACATGACATGTATCGTTGATTCCTCTAACAAGTTGCATTAATTTTATGAACGATGACCTGATGACAAGCCTTGCTGCCTATATCTGTCGAACGATGGCCTTGAAAGTTGCCTACCGGAACACGTTGCCTTGTTGACTAGTTGCATGTTGCCTTGATTTCTCCAACATGTTGCCTTGATATGTTTAAGAAAAACCTGAAAACTATCCATGTCGCCTTCTTTTCTTGAACGACCCACGATGCCTTGAGTTATCGATCGAAGACCACATTAAATGAGTATATGTTGCTCTTTCGGCATTTTTGACGTCATATGAGAAAACAAAGTATAATTGGTGGTCCTAGTAAAGCGAGTCATCAGCGCGGGTTGTTATGTGTTTTTATCGGAGGCCGCGTCACCGTTGTTGGCGAATTACGGGCTGATCACCGGGTTTTATTATTGTAAGGTCCTTTATCCTTGTCCAATTCGTGCCAAACCGGCTTCATTTTGGCGAGTTAAATAGAATTATAGCGTCTGGGATTTATCGACTCGGCCAAGACTAGATACGGCCAAGATTAACCGGTGAGCAGATGACCCAGCCCGATGAAACCCGGCCAAAATCATATTTTGCTCGACAACTCGAAATCCATGGACATTTCCTCGATCACGAAAGAAATTTTACCAGGAAAATCAACGATTTCGAGCAACTTTCGTTCAATGGGTTTTTGCGAAATCGGAAGTAAAAGACCACCCGGTGACCGAAGACGACCCAACCCGATGAAAGTTAGCCAAAATCACATCTTGCTCGGTAACTCGAAATCCGTGCACATTTTCTGGATCACGAAAGAAAATTTACCAGGTAAATCAATGATTTCGAGCAACTTTCATTTAATGGGTTTTCGCTGATTCGGAAGTACAAGATCACCCGGTGACCAAAGACGACAAGACGCGGTGAAAGTGAGCCAAAATCGCATTTTGCTCGGTAACTCGAAATCCGTGCACATTTTCTCGATCATGAAAGGAATTTTGCCCAGTAAATCAAGGTTTCCGAGCAACTTTCATTCAATGGGTTTTCGCTAATTCGGAAGTAAAAGACCACCCGGTGACCGAAGTCGACCCAACCCGATGAAAGTTTGCCGAAATCACATATGGATCGGTAACTCGAAATCCGTGCACATTTTCTCGATCACGAAAGAAAATTTACCAGGTAAATCAATGATTTCGAGCAACTTTCATTCAATGGGTTTTCGCTAATTCGGAAGTACAAGACCACCCGGCGACCGAAGTCGACCCAACCCGATGAAAGTTAGCCGAAATCACATATGGATCGGTAACTCGAAATCCGTGCACATTTTCTCGATCACGAAAGAAAATTTACCAGGAAAATCAATGATTTCGAGCAACTTTCATTCAATGGGTTTTTGCCAATTCGAAAGTTAAAGTCCGGTAGTGTGTGTGTACAAGTATCGAAGCTTCGGTCCCCCGGGTAATTACGGACCAAAAACATATTTTTTTTTTTGGAAAGTACATTATTCGTGTTAATAAAGAGCCACGCAAAATTTCGTCAAAATCCGACTTAATTTGAGGGAGTTATGGACGTTTTTTGCAAAATTATGCATCCTGGGGGAAATCAATGTCTGTTCCTGTCACCAAGCTCTTTGTGCAATATGTATATATAGGGGAAGGGTGGGAGTGACGCCCCACAGGCGTCCCGAAGGCGGGTGGGCGACCAGCGACGTCGAGGCTGCTACGACCAAGGGCAAAGCCAAGGCAAGGCCATCGGCCAAGCTCACCGGTGGTATCCAAGTCGCGATTTGCGTTTGGCTGGTGAAACCGGATCGCGACCAGCCACTCCTCGACGAGATCCTCGCAAGCGACTCATTTTCACCGATGAAAAACCTGATCGCGACCAAAATTGCCCCACGTCGTGCTAGTTCCAAAAAAATTATGCATGATATGGAAAATCAATGTCTGTTCCTGTCACCAAGCTCTTCGCGCAATATGTATATATAGGGGAAGGGTGGGAGTGACGCCCCACAGGTGCCCCAAAGGTGGGTGAGCGACCAGCGACGTCGAGGCTGTTACGACCAAGGGCAAGCAAAGGCAAGGCCATCGGCCAAGCTCACCGGTGATATCCAAGTCGCGATTTGCGTTTGCTTGGCGAAACCAGATCGCGACCAGCCACTCCTCGACGATATCCTCGCAAGCGGCCCATTGTCACCGATGAAAAACCTGATCGCGACCAAAGTTGCCCCACGTCGTGCTAGTTCCAAAAAATTACGCATGATATGGGAAATCAATGTCTGTTCCTGTCACCAAGCTCTTTGTGCAATATGTATATATAGGGGAGGGCATGGTTGCTGAATCCACCATCGAGCATCGTAAAGGCAAGCCCCAAGACCCGTGAAAGAGCCCTCCCCCAACACGTTGCCTTGATTGCTCGAACGACGACCCAAAAACTAGCCGCGTTGCCTTGATTCCTCGAACATGTTGCCTTTATTTGTGGAACCATGACCGGATGACTAGAAGCGTTGCCTAGATCTGTCGAACGACGACCTTGAAACGAGCCCGGTTGCCTTGATTCCTTGAGCATGTTGCCTTGATTTTTTGAACGATGACCTGAAAACTAGCCTAATGGAAAACATGGGTGCTATTTCTCATTGCCGAGACGTATATATTTGGGGGGACCATAGAGACGAAGCAACCATCTAGCACCAACAAGGCAAGCCCCAAGACCCGTGAAGGAGCCCACCCCCAATGCGTTGCCTTGATTGCTCGAAAGACGAGCCAAAAACTAGCCCCGTTGCCTTGATTCCTCGAACGTGTTGCCTTAATTTGTCGAACGATGACCTGATGGCTGACATTGTTGCCTAGATTTGTCGAACGACGACCATGAAACGAGTCATGTTGCCTTGATTTTTTGAACGATGACCTGAAAACTATCCTAATGCACAACATGTGGGCTGTTCCTTATTGCCTTGTTAGCTAGTCCCCCGTTGCATTGATTTCTCCAACACGTTGCCTTGACATGTCGGACGATGGCCTGAAAACTAGCCCTGTTGCCTAGATTTCTAGAACGACGAAATGGAAACTAGCCTCGCTGACTTGATTGCTCGAACACGTTGCCTTGATATCCCTAATGACGACCTGAAAACTTGCAGCGTTGCCTTGATTACTCGCACACGTTGCTTGGAAACTAGCCACGATGCCTTGATTTTCCCCGACGTAGTGTGCATACGAAAAATTATGCATCCTCAAGGAAATCAATGTCTGTTCCTGTCACCAAGCTCTTTGTGCAATATGTATATATAGGGGAGGGCATGGTTGCTGAATCCACCATCGAGCATCGCAAAGGCAAGCCCCAAGACCCGTGAAAGAGCCCTCCCCCAACACGTTGCCTTGATTGCTCGAACGACGACCCAAAAACTAGCTGCGTTGCCTTGATTCATCGAACATGTTGCCTTTATTTGTGGAACGATGACCGGATGACAAGAAGCGTTGCCTACATTTGTCGAACGACGACCTTGAAACGAGCCCGGTTGCCTTGATTCCTTGAGCATGTTGCCTTCATTTTTTGAACGATGACCTGAAAACTAGCCTAATGGAAAACATGGGTCCTATTCCTCATTGCCTTGACGTATATATTGGGGGGACCATAGAGACGACGCAACCATCGAGCACCAACAAGGCAAGCCCCAAGACCTGTGAAGGAGCCCGCCCCCCAAAGCGTTGCCTTGATTGCTCGAACGACGAGCCAAAAACTAGCCGTGTTGCCTTGATTCCTCGAACGTGTTGCCTTAATTGGTCGAACGATGACCTGATGACTAACATTGCTGCCTAGATTTTTCGAACGATGAACATGAAGCTAGTCTTTTTGCCTTGATTCCTTCAGCTTGTTGCCTTGATATTTTGAACGATGACCTGAAAAGGATGCTGATGGACAACCGGGGTGTTTCCTAAAAAAAAGAGCCGTGTTTCCTTGATTCCTCGAACATGTTGCCTTAATTTGTCGAACGATGACATGATGAATAGCATTGTTGCCTAGATTTGTCGAACGAGGACCTGATGACTAACGTTGTTGCCTAGATTTGTCGAACGAGGACCTGGAAACTAGTCCTGTTGTCTTGATGCCTTGAGCTTGTTGCCTTGATTTTTTGAACGATGACCTGAAAACTATCGTGAGGGACAACCAGGGTGTGCTATACTCGTTGCCTTGACGTCTAATATTTGGGGGACCATAGGGACGAAGCAACCATCGAGCACCGACAAGGCAAGCCCCAAGACCCGTGAAGGAGCCCACCCCCAAACATGTTGCCTTGTTTGCTCGAACGACGACCTAAAGAAAGCCCTGTTTCCTTGATTCCTCGAACATGTTGCCTTAATTTGTCGGACGATGACATGATGAATAGCATTGTTGCCTAGATTTGTCGAACGACGACCTTGAAAGTATCCATTTTGCCTTGATTCGTTGAGCATGTTGCCTTGATTTTTAGAATGATGGCCTGAACACAAGCCTTGTGGCCTTGCTTTGTAGAACATGTAGTCTTGATATCTAAAACAACATCCGGATACCTATACCCATTGCCTTAATGTAAAAATAGGGGGACCGTAGAGACGAAGAAACCACCGAGCAGTGACAAGGCGAGCCCGAAGACCCTTGAAAGAAGCACACAACAAACATGTTGCCTTGGTTGCTCGAACGACGACCTGAAAACATGCCATGTATCCTTGATTCCTCTAACCTGTGGCATTAATTTTATGAACGATGACCTGATTACACGCCTTGCTGCCTAGATGTGTCGAACGATGGCCTTGAAAGATGCCTACCCGAACACGTTGCCTTGTTAACTAGTTCCATGTTGCCTTGATTTCTCCAACATGTTGCCTTGATATGTTTAAGTAAATCCTGAAAACTAGCCATGTCGCCTTGTTTTCTCGAACGACGACCTGGAAACTAGCCTCGTTGCCTTGGCTGCTGGAACATGCTGCCTTGCTTTCTCTAACAACGACCAGAAAACTTGCATTGTTGCCTTTTGTTTTTAGAACGATGACATGCCATGTATCCTTGATTCCTATAACAAGTTGCATTAATTTTATGAACGATGACCTGATTACAGGCCTTGCTGCCTACATTTGTCGAACGATGGCCTTGAAAGTTGCCTACCCAAACACGTTGCCTTGTTGACAAGTTCCATGTTGCCTTGATTTCTCCAACATGTTGCCTTGATATGTTTAAGAAAATCCTGAAAACTAGCCATGTCGCCTTGTTTTCTTGAACGACGACCAGGAAACTAGCCTCGTTGCCTTGGCTGATGGAACATGTTGCCTTGTTTTCGCTTACGACGACCATAAAACTTGCATTGTTGCCTCGGCTGCTCGATCGACGTCCTGAAAAACATGCCATGTATCCTTGATTCCTCTAACAAGTTGCATTAATTTTATGAACGATGGCCTGATTACAGGCCTTGGTGCCTAGATCTGTCGAACGATGGCCTTGAAAGTTGCCTACCCGAACACGTTGCCTTGTTGACTAGTTCCATGTTGCCTTGATTTCTCCAACATGTTGCCTTGATATGTTTAAGAAAAACCTGAAAACTAGCCATGCCGCCTTGTTTTCTTGAACGACGACCAGGAAACTAGCCTCGTTGCCTTGGCTGATGGAACATGTTGGCTTGTTTTCTCTTACGACGACCATAAAACTTGCATTGTTGCCTTGGCTGCTCGATCGACGTCCTGAAAACATGACATGTATCGTTGATTCCTCTAACAAGTTGCATTAATTTTATGAACGATGACCTGATGACAAGCCTTGCTGCCTATATCTGTCGAACGATGGCCTTGAAAGTTGCCTACCGGAACACGTTGCCTTGTTGACTAGTTGCATGTTGCCTTGATTTCTCCAACATGTTGCCTTGATATGTTTAAGAAAAACCTGAAAACTATCCATGTCGCCTTCTTTTCTTGAACGACCCACGATGCCTTGAGTTATCGATCGAAGACCACATTAAATGAGTATATGTTGCTCTTTCGGCATTTTTGACGTCATATGAGAAAACAAAGTATAATTGGTGGTCCTAGTAAAGCGAGTCATCAGCGCGGGTTGTTATGTGTTTTTATCGGAGGCCGCGTCACCGTTGTTGGCGAATTACGGGCTGATCACCGGGTTTTATTATTGTAAGGTCCTTTATCCTTGTCCAATTCGTGCCAAACCGGCTTCATTTTGGCGAGTTAAATAGAATTATAGCGTCTGGGATTTATCGACTCGGCCAAGACTAGATACGGCCAAGATTAACCGGTGAGCAGATGACCCAGCCCGATGAAACCCGGCCAAAATCATATTTTGCTCGACAACTCGAAATCCATGGACATTTCCTCGATCACGAAAGAAATTTTACCAGGAAAATCAACGATTTCGAGCAACTTTCGTTCAATGGGTTTTTGCGAAATCGGAAGTAAAAGACCACCCGGTGACCGAAGACGACCCAACCCGATGAAAGTTAGCCAAAATCACATCTTGCTCGGTAACTCGAAATCCGTGCACATTTTCTGGATCACGAAAGAAAATTTACCAGGTAAATCAATGATTTCGAGCAACTTTCATTTAATGGGTTTTCGCTGATTCGGAAGTACAAGATCACCCGGTGACCAAAGACGACAAGACGCGGTGAAAGTGAGCCAAAATCGCATTTTGCTCGGTAACTCGAAATCCGTGCACATTTTCTCGATCATGAAAGGAATTTTGCCCAGTAAATCAAGGTTTCCGAGCAACTTTCATTCAATGGGTTTTCGCTAATTCGGAAGTAAAAGACCACCCGGTGACCGAAGTCGACCCAACCCGATGAAAGTTTGCCGAAATCACATATGGATCGGTAACTCGAAATCCGTGCACATTTTCTCGATCACGAAAGAAAATTTACCAGGTAAATCAATGATTTCGAGCAACTTTCATTCAATGGGTTTTCGCTAATTCGGAAGTACAAGACCACCCGGCGACCGAAGTCGACCCAACCCGATGAAAGTTAGCCGAAATCACATATGGATCGGTAACTCGAAATCCGTGCACATTTTCTCGATCACGAAAGAAAATTTACCAGGAAAATCAATGATTTCGAGCAACTTTCATTCAATGGGTTTTTGCCAATTCGAAAGTTAAAGTCCGGTAGTGTGTGTGTACAAGTATCGAAGCTTCGGTCCCCCGGGTAATTACGGACCATAAACATATTTTTTTTTTTGGAAAGTACATTATTCGTGTTAATAAAGAGCCACGCAAAATTTCGTCAAAATCCGACTTAATTTGAGGGAGTTATGGACGTTTTTTGCAAAATTATGCATCCTGGGGGAAATCAATGTCTGTTCCTGTCACCAAGCTCTTTGTGCAATATGTATATATAGGGGAGGGCATGGTTGCTGAATCCACCATCGAGCATCGCAAAGGCAAGCCCCAAGACCCGTGAAAGAGCCCTCCCCCAACACGTTGCCTTGATTGCTCGAACGACGACCCAAAAACTAGCTGCGTTGCCTTGATTCATCGAACATGTTGCCTATATTTGTGGAACGATGACCGGATGACAAGAAGCGTTGCCTACATTTGTCGAACGACGACCTTGAAACGAGCCCGGTTGCCTTGATTCCTTGAGCATGTTGCCTTCATTTTTTGAACGATGACCTGAAAACTAGCCTAATGGAAAACATGGGTCCTATTCCTCATTGCCTTGACGTATATATTGGGGGGACCATAGAGACGACGCAACCATCGAGCACCAACAAGGCAAGCCCCAAGACCTGTGAAGGAGCCCGCCCCCCAAAGCGTTGCCTTGATTGCTCGAACGACGAGCCAAAAACTAGCCGTGTTGCCTTGATTCCTCGAACGTGTTGCCTTAATTGGTCGAACGATGACCTGATGACTAACATTGCTGCCTAGATTTTTCGAACGATGAACATGAAGCTAGTCTTTTTGCCTTGATTCCTTCAGCTTGTTGCCTTGATATTTTGAACGATGACCTGAAAAGGATGCTGATGGACAACCGGGGTGTTTCCTAAAAAAAAGAGCCGTGTTTCCTTGATTCCTCGAACATGTTGCCTTAATTTGTCGAACGATGACATGATGAATAGCATTGTTGCCTAGATTTGTCGAACGAGGACCTGATGACTAACGTTGTTGCCTAGATTTGTCGAACGAGGACCTGGAAACTAGTCCTGTTGTCTTGATGCCTTGAGCTTGTTGCCTTGATTTTTTGAACGATGACCTGAAAACTATCGTGAGGGACAACCAGGGTGTGCTATACTCGTTGCCTTGACGTCTAATATTTGGGGGACCATAGGGACGAAGCAACCATCGAGCACCGACAAGGCAAGCCCCAAGACCCGTGAAGGAGCCCACCCCCAAACATGTTGCCTTGTTTGCTCGAACGACGACCTAAAGAAAGCCATGTTTCCTTGATTCCTCGAACATGTTGCCTTAATTTGTCGGACGATGACATGATGAATAGCATTGTTGCCTAGATTTGTCGAACGACGACCTTGAAAGTATCCATTTTGCCTTGATTCGTTGAGCATGTTGCCTTGATTTTTAGAATGATGGCCTGAACACAAGCCTTGTGGCCTTGCTTTGTAGAACATGTAGTCTTGATATCTAAAACAACATCCGGATACCTATACCCATTGCCTTAATGTAAAAATAGGGGGACCGTAGAGACGAAGAAACCACCGAGCAGTGACAAGGCGAGCCCGAAGACCCTTGAAAGAAGCACACAACAAACATGTTGCCTTGGTTGCTCGAACGACGACCTGAAAACATGCCATGTATCCTTGATTCCTCTAACCTGTGGCATTAATTTTATGAACGATGACCTGATTACACGCCTTGCTGCCTAGATGTGTCGAACGATGGCCTTGAAAGATGCCTACCCGAACACGTTGCCTTGTTAACTAGTTCCATGTTGCCTTGATTTCTCCAACATGTTGCCTTGATATGTTTAAGTAAATCCTGAAAACTAGCCATGTCGCCTTGTTTTCTCGAACGACGACCTGGAAACTAGCCTCGTTGCCTTGGCTGCTGGAACATGCTGCCTTGCTTTCTCTAACAACGACCAGAAAACTTGCATTGTTGCCTTTTGTTTTTAGAACGATGACATGCCATGTATCCTTGATTCCTATAACAAGTTGCATTAATTTTATGAACGATGACCTGATTACAGGCCTTGCTGCCTACATTTGTCGAACGATGGCCTTGAAAGTTGCCTACCCAAACACGTTGCCTTGTTGACAAGTTCCATGTTGCCTTGATTTCTCCAACATGTTGCCTTGATATGTTTAAGAAAATCCTGAAAACTAGCCATGTCGCCTTGTTTTCTTGAACGACGACCAGGAAACTAGCCTCGTTGCCTTGGCTGATGGAACATGTTGCCTTGTTTTCGCTTACGACGACCATAAAACTTGCATTGTTGCCTCGGCTGCTCGATCGACGTCCTGAAAAACATGCCATGTATCCTTGATTCCTCTAACAAGTTGCATTAATTTTATGAACGATGGCCTGATTACAGGCCTTGGTGCCTAGATCTGTCGAACGATGGCCTTGAAAGTTGCCTACCCGAACACGTTGCCTTGTTGACTAGTTCCATGTTGCCTTGATTTCTCCAACATGTTGCCTTGATATGTTTAAGAAAAACCTGAAAACTAGCCATGCCGCCTTGTTTTCTTGAACGACGACCAGGAAACTAGCCTCGTTGCCTTGGCTGATGGAACATGTTGGCTTGTTTTCTCTTACGACGACCATAAAACTTGCATTGTTGCCTTGGCTGCTCGATCGACGTCCTGAAAACATGACATGTATCGTTGATTCCTCTAACAAGTTGCATTAATTTTATGAACGATGACCTGATGACAAGCCTTGCTGCCTATATCTGTCGAACGATGGCCTTGAAAGTTGCCTACCGGAACACGTTGCCTTGTTGACTAGTTGCATGTTGCCTTGATTTCTCCAACATGTTGCCTTGATATGTTTAAGAAAAACCTGAAAACTATCCATGTCGCCTTCTTTTCTTGAACGACCCACGATGCCTTGAGTTATCGATCGAAGACCACATTAAATGAGTATATGTTGCTCTTTCGGCATTTTTGACGTCATATGAGAAAACAAAGTATAATTGGTGGTCCTAGTAAAGCGAGTCATCAGCGCGGGTTGTTATGTGTTTTTATCGGAGGCCGCGTCACCGTTGTTGGCGAATTACGGGCTGATCACCGGGTTTTATTATTGTAAGGTCCTTTATCCTTGTCCAATTCGTGCCAAACCGGCTTCATTTTGGCGAGTTAAATAGAATTATAGCGTCTGGGATTTATCGACTCGGCCAAGACTAGATACGGCCAAGATTAACCGGTGAGCAGATGACCCAGCCCGATGAAACCCGGCCAAAATCATATTTTGCTCGACAACTCGAAATCCATGGACATTTCCTCGATCACGAAAGAAATTTTACCAGGAAAATCAACGATTTCGAGCAACTTTCGTTCAATGGGTTTTTGCGAAATCGGAAGTAAAAGACCACCCGGTGACCGAAGACGACCCAACCCGATGAAAGTTAGCCAAAATCACATCTTGCTCGGTAACTCGAAATCCGTGCACATTTTCTGGATCACGAAAGAAAATTTACCAGGTAAATCAATGATTTCGAGCAACTTTCATTTAATGGGTTTTCGCTGATTCGGAAGTACAAGATCACCCGGTGACCAAAGACGACAAGACGCGGTGAAAGTGAGCCAAAATCGCATTTTGCTCGGTAACTCGAAATCCGTGCACATTTTCTCGATCATGAAAGGAATTTTGCCCAGTAAATCAAGGTTTCCGAGCAACTTTCATTCAATGGGTTTTCGCTAATTCGGAAGTAAAAGACCACCCGGTGACCGAAGTCGACCCAACCCGATGAAAGTTTGCCGAAATCACATATGGATCGGTAACTCGAAATCCGTGCACATTTTCTCGATCACGAAAGAAAATTTACCAGGTAAATCAATGATTTCGAGCAACTTTCATTCAATGGGTTTTCGCTAATTCGGAAGTACAAGACCACCCGGCGACCGAAGTCGACCCAACCCGATGAAAGTTAGCCGAAATCACATATGGATCGGTAACTCGAAATCCGTGCACATTTTCTCGATCACGAAAGAAAATTTACCAGGAAAATCAATGATTTCGAGCAACTTTCATTCAATGGGTTTTTGCCAATTCGAAAGTTAAAGTCCGGTAGTGTGTGTGTACAAGTATCGAAGCTTCGGTCCCCCGGGTAATTACGGACCAAAAACATATTTTTTTTTTTGGAAAGTACATTATTCGTGTTAATAAAGAGCCACGCAAAATTTCGTCAAAATCCGACTTAATTTGAGGGAGTTATGGACGTTTTTTGCAAAATTATGCATCCTGGGGGAAATCAATGTCTGTTCCTGTCACCAAGCTCTTTGTGCAATATGTATATATAGGGGAGGGCATGGTTGCTGAATCCACCATCGAGCATCGCAAAGGCAAGCCCCAAGACCCGTGAAAGAGCCCTCCCCCAACACGTTGCCTTGATTGCTCGAACGACGACCCAAAAACTAGCTGCGTTGCCTTGATTCATCGAACATGTTGCCTTTATTTGTGGAACGATGACCGGATGACAAGAAGCGTTGCCTACATTTGTCGAACGACGACCTTGAAACGAGCCCGGTTGCCTTGATTCCTTGAGCATGTTGCCTTCATTTTTTGAACGATGACCTGAAAACTAGCCTAATGGAAAACATGGGTCCTATTCCTCATTGCCTTGACGTATATATTGGGGGGACCATAGAGACGACGCAACCATCGAGCACCAACAAGGCAAGCCCCAAGACCTGTGAAGGAGCCCGCCCCCCAAAGCGTTGCCTTGATTGCTCGAACGACGAGCCAAAAACTAGCCGTGTTGCCTTGATTCCTCGAACGTGTTGCCTTAATTGGTCGAACGATGACCTGATGACTAACATTGCTGCCTAGATTTTTCGAACGATGAACATGAAGCTAGTCTTTTTGCCTTGATTCCTTCAGCTTGTTGCCTTGATATTTTGAACGATGACCTGAAAAGGATGCTGATGGACAACCGGGGTGTTTCCTAAAAAAAAGAGCCGTGTTTCCTTGATTCCTCGAACATGTTGCCTTAATTTGTCGAACGATGACATGATGAATAGCATTGTTGCCTAGATTTGTCGAACGAGGACCTGATGACTAACGTTGTTGCCTAGATTTGTCGAACGAGGACCTGGAAACTAGTCCTGTTGTCTTGATGCCTTGAGCTTGTTGCCTTGATTTTTTGAACGATGACCTGAAAACTATCGTGAGGGACAACCAGGGTGTGCTATACTCGTTGCCTTGACGTCTAATATTTGGGGGACCATAGGGACGAAGCAACCATCGAGCACCGACAAGGCAAGCCCCAAGACCCGTGAAGGAGCCCACCCCCAAACATGTTGCCTTGTTTGCTCGAACGACGACCTAAAGAAAGCCATGTTTCCTTGATTCCTCGAACATGTTGCCTTAATTTGTCGGACGATGACATGATGAATAGCATTGTTGCCTAGATTTGTCGAACGACGACCTTGAAAGTATCCATTTTGCCTTGATTCGTTGAGCATGTTGCCTTGATTTTTAGAATGATGGCCTGAACACAAGCCTTGTGGCCTTGCTTTGTAGAACATGTAGTCTTGATATCTAAAACAACATCCGGATACCTATACCCATTGCCTTAATGTAAAAATAGGGGGACCGTAGAGACGAAGAAACCACCGAGCAGTGACAAGGCGAGCCCGAAGACCCTTGAAAGAAGCACACAACAAACATGTTGCCTTGGTTGCTCGAACGACGACCTGAAAACATGCCATGTATCCTTGATTCCTCTAACCTGTGGCATTAATTTTATGAACGATGACCTGATTACACGCCTTGCTGCCTAGATGTGTCGAACGATGGCCTTGAAAGATGCCTACCCGAACACGTTGCCTTGTTAACTAGTTCCATGTTGCCTTGATTTCTCCAACATGTTGCCTTGATATGTTTAAGTAAATCCTGAAAACTAGCCATGTCGCCTTGTTTTCTCGAACGACGACCTGGAAACTAGCCTCGTTGCCTTGGCTGCTGGAACATGCTGCCTTGCTTTCTCTAACAACGACCAGAAAACTTGCATTGTTGCCTTTTGTTTTTAGAACGATGACATGCCATGTATCCTTGATTCCTATAACAAGTTGCATTAATTTTATGAACGATGACCTGATTACAGGCCTTGCTGCCTACATTTGTCGAACGATGGCCTTGAAAGTTGCCTACCCAAACACGTTGCCTTGTTGACAAGTTCCATGTTGCCTTGATTTCTCCAACATGTTGCCTTGATATGTTTAAGAAAATCCTGAAAACTAGCCATGTCGCCTTGTTTTCTTGAACGACGACCAGGAAACTAGCCTCGTTGCCTTGGCTGATGGAACATGTTGCCTTGTTTTCGCTTACGACGACCATAAAACTTGCATTGTTGCCTCGGCTGCTCGATCGACGTCCTGAAAAACATGCCATGTATCCTTGATTCCTCTAACAAGTTGCATTAATTTTATGAACGATGGCCTGATTACAGGCCTTGGTGCCTAGATCTGTCGAACGATGGCCTTGAAAGTTGCCTACCCGAACACGTTGCCTTGTTGACTAGTTCCATGTTGCCTTGATTTCTCCAACATGTTGCCTTGATATGTTTAAGAAAAACCTGAAAACTAGCCATGCCGCCTTGTTTTCTTGAACGACGACCAGGAAACTAGCCTCGTTGCCTTGGCTGATGGAACATGTTGGCTTGTTTTCTCTTACGACGACCATAAAACTTGCATTGTTGCCTTGGCTGCTCGATCGACGTCCTGAAAACATGACATGTATCGTTGATTCCTCTAACAAGTTGCATTAATTTTATGAACGATGACCTGATGACAAGCCTTGCTGCCTATATCTGTCGAACGATGGCCTTGAAAGTTGCCTACCGGAACACGTTGCCTTGTTGACTAGTTGCATGTTGCCTTGATTTCTCCAACATGTTGCCTTGATATGTTTAAGAAAAACCTGAAAACTATCCATGTCGCCTTCTTTTCTTGAACGACCCACGATGCCTTGAGTTATCGATCGAAGACCACATTAAATGAGTATATGTTGCTCTTTCGGCATTTTTGACGTCATATGAGAAAACAAAGTATAATTGGTGGTCCTAGTAAAGCGAGTCATCAGCGCGGGTTGTTATGTGTTTTTATCGGAGGCCGCGTCACCGTTGTTGGCGAATTACGGGCTGATCACCGGGTTTTATTATTGTAAGGTCCTTTATCCTTGTCCAATTCGTGCCAAACCGGCTTCATTTTGGCGAGTTAAATAGAATTATAGCGTCTGGGATTTATCGACTCGGCCAAGACTAGATACGGCCAAGATTAACCGGTGAGCAGATGACCCAGCCCGATGAAACCCGGCCAAAATCATATTTTGCTCGACAACTCGAAATCCATGGACATTTCCTCGATCACGAAAGAAATTTTACCAGGAAAATCAACGATTTCGAGCAACTTTCGTTCAATGGGTTTTTGCGAAATCGGAAGTAAAAGACCACCCGGTGACCGAAGACGACCCAACCCGATGAAAGTTAGCCAAAATCACATCTTGCTCGGTAACTCGAAATCCGTGCACATTTTCTGGATCACGAAAGAAAATTTACCAGGTAAATCAATGATTTCGAGCAACTTTCATTTAATGGGTTTTCGCTGATTCGGAAGTACAAGATCACCCGGTGACCAAAGACGACAAGACGCGGTGAAAGTGAGCCAAAATCGCATTTTGCTCGGTAACTCGAAATCCGTGCACATTTTCTCGATCATGAAAGGAATTTTGCCCAGTAAATCAAGGTTTCCGAGCAACTTTCATTCAATGGGTTTTCGCTAATTCGGAAGTAAAAGACCACCCGGTGACCGAAGTCGACCCAACCCGATGAAAGTTTGCCGAAATCACATATGGATCGGTAACTCGAAATCCGTGCACATTTTCTCGATCACGAAAGAAAATTTACCAGGTAAATCAATGATTTCGAGCAACTTTCATTCAATGGGTTTTCGCTAATTCGGAAGTACAAGACCACCCGGCGACCGAAGTCGACCCAACCCGATGAAAGTTAGCCGAAATCACATATGGATCGGTAACTCGAAATCCGTGCACATTTTCTCGATCACGAAAGAAAATTTACCAGGAAAATCAATGATTTCGAGCAACTTTCATTCAATGGGTTTTTGCCAATTCGAAAGTTAAAGTCCGGTAGTGTGTGTGTACAAGTATCGAAGCTTCGGTCCCCCGGGTAATTACGGACCAAAAACATATTTTTTTTTTTGGAAAGTACATTATTCGTGTTAATAAAGAGCCACGCAAAATTTCGTCAAAATCCGACTTAATTTGAGGGAGTTATGGACGTTTTTTGCAAAATTATGCATCCTGGGGGAAATCAATGTCTGTTCCTGTCACCAAGCTCTTTGTGCAATATGTATATATAGGGGAGGGCATGGTTGCTGAATCCACCATCGAGCATCGCAAAGGCAAGCCCCAAGACCCGTGAAAGAGCCCTCCCCCAACACGTTGCCTTGATTGCTCGAACGACGACCCAAAAACTAGCTGCGTTGCCTTGATTCATCGAACATGTTGCCTTTATTTGTGGAACGATGACCGGATGACAAGAAGCGTTGCCTACATTTGTCGAACGACGACCTTGAAACGAGCCCGGTTGCCTTGATTCCTTGAGCATGTTGCCTTCATTTTTTGAACGATGACCTGAAAACTAGCCTAATGGAAAACATGGGTCCTATTCCTCATTGCCTTGACGTATATATTGGGGGGACCATAGAGACGACGCAACCATCGAGCACCAACAAGGCAAGCCCCAAGACCTGTGAAGGAGCCCGCCCCCCAAAGCGTTGCCTTGATTGCTCGAACGACGAGCCAAAAACTAGCCGTGTTGCCTTGATTCCTCGAACGTGTTGCCTTAATTGGTCGAACGATGACCTGATGACTAACATTGCTGCCTAGATTTTTCGAACGATGAACATGAAGCTAGTCTTTTTGCCTTGATTCCTTCAGCTTGTTGCCTTGATATTTTGAACGATGACCTGAAAAGGATGCTGATGGACAACCGGGGTGTTTCCTAAAAAAAAGAGCCGTGTTTCCTTGATTCCTCGAACATGTTGCCTTAATTTGTCGAACGATGACATGATGAATAGCATTGTTGCCTAGATTTGTCGAACGAGGACCTGATGACTAACGTTGTTGCCTAGATTTGTCGAACGAGGACCTGGAAACTAGTCCTGTTGTCTTGATGCCTTGAGCTTGTTGCCTTGATTTTTTGAACGATGACCTGAAAACTATCGTGAGGGACAACCAGGGTGTGCTATACTCGTTGCCTTGACGTCTAATATTTGGGGGACCATAGGGACGAAGCAACCATCGAGCACCGACAAGGCAAGCCCCAAGACCCGTGAAGGAGCCCACCCCCAAACATGTTGCCTTGTTTGCTCGAACGACGACCTAAAGAAAGCCCTGTTTCCTTGATTCCTCGAACATGTTGCCTTAATTTGTCGGACGATGACATGATGAATAGCATTGTTGCCTAGATTTGTCGAACGACGACCTTGAAAGTATCCATTTTGCCTTGATTCGTTGAGCATGTTGCCTTGATTTTTAGAATGATGGCCTGAACACAAGCCTTGTGGCCTTGCTTTGTAGAACATGTAGTCTTGATATCTAAAACAACATCCGGATACCTATACCCATTGCCTTAATGTAAAAATAGGGGGACCGTAGAGACGAAGAAACCACCGAGCAGTGACAAGGCGAGCCCGAAGACCCTTGAAAGAAGCACACAACAAACATGTTGCCTTGGTTGCTCGAACGACGACCTGAAAACATGCCATGTATCCTTGATTCCTCTAACCTGTGGCATTAATTTTATGAACGATGACCTGATTACACGCCTTGCTGCCTAGATGTGTCGAACGATGGCCTTGAAAGATGCCTACCCGAACACGTTGCCTTGTTAACTAGTTCCATGTTGCCTTGATTTCTCCAACATGTTGCCTTGATATGTTTAAGTAAATCCTGAAAACTAGCCATGTCGCCTTGTTTTCTCGAACGACGACCTGGAAACTAGCCTCGTTGCCTTGGCTGCTGGAACATGCTGCCTTGCTTTCTCTAACAACGACCAGAAAACTTGCATTGTTGCCTTTTGTTTTTAGAACGATGACATGCCATGTATCCTTGATTCCTATAACAAGTTGCATTAATTTTATGAACGATGACCTGATTACAGGCCTTGCTGCCTACATTTGTCGAACGATGGCCTTGAAAGTTGCCTACCCAAACACGTTGCCTTGTTGACAAGTTCCATGTTGCCTTGATTTCTCCAACATGTTGCCTTGATATGTTTAAGAAAATCCTGAAAACTAGCCATGTCGCCTTGTTTTCTTGAACGACGACCAGGAAACTAGCCTCGTTGCCTTGGCTGATGGAACATGTTGCCTTGTTTTCGCTTACGACGACCATAAAACTTGCATTGTTGCCTCGGCTGCTCGATCGACGTCCTGAAAAACATGCCATGTATCCTTGATTCCTCTAACAAGTTGCATTAATTTTATGAACGATGGCCTGATTACAGGCCTTGGTGCCTAGATCTGTCGAACGATGGCCTTGAAAGTTGCCTACCCGAACACGTTGCCTTGTTGACTAGTTCCATGTTGCCTTGATTTCTCCAACATGTTGCCTTGATATGTTTAAGAAAAACCTGAAAACTAGCCATGCCGCCTTGTTTTCTTGAACGACGACCAGGAAACTAGCCTCGTTGCCTTGGCTGATGGAACATGTTGGCTTGTTTTCTCTTACGACGACCATAAAACTTGCATTGTTGCCTTGGCTGCTCGATCGACGTCCTGAAAACATGACATGTATCGTTGATTCCTCTAACAAGTTGCATTAATTTTATGAACGATGACCTGATGACAAGCCTTGCTGCCTATATCTGTCGAACGATGGCCTTGAAAGTTGCCTACCGGAACACGTTGCCTTGTTGACTAGTTGCATGTTGCCTTGATTTCTCCAACATGTTGCCTTGATATGTTTAAGAAAAACCTGAAAACTATCCATGTCGCCTTCTTTTCTTGAACGACCCACGATGCCTTGAGTTATCGATCGAAGACCACATTAAATGAGTATATGTTGCTCTTTCGGCATTTTTGACGTCATATGAGAAAACAAAGTATAATTGGTGGTCCTAGTAAAGCGAGTCATCAGCGCGGGTTGTTATGTGTTTTTATCGGAGGCCGCGTCACCGTTGTTGGCGAATTACGGGCTGATCACCGGGTTTTATTATTGTAAGGTCCTTTATCCTTGTCCAATTCGTGCCAAACCGGCTTCATTTTGGCGAGTTAAATAGAATTATAGCGTCTGGGATTTATCGACTCGGCCAAGACTAGATACGGCCAAGATTAACCGGTGAGCAGATGACCCAGCCCGATGAAACCCGGCCAAAATCATATTTTGCTCGACAACTCGAAATCCATGGACATTTCCTCGATCACGAAAGAAATTTTACCAGGAAAATCAACGATTTCGAGCAACTTTCGTTCAATGGGTTTTTGCGAAATCGGAAGTAAAAGACCACCCGGTGACCGAAGACGACCCAACCCGATGAAAGTTAGCCAAAATCACATCTTGCTCGGTAACTCGAAATCCGTGCACATTTTCTGGATCACGAAAGAAAATTTACCAGGTAAATCAATGATTTCGAGCAACTTTCATTTAATGGGTTTTCGCTGATTCGGAAGTACAAGATCACCCGGTGACCAAAGACGACAAGACGCGGTGAAAGTGAGCCAAAATCGCATTTTGCTCGGTAACTCGAAATCCGTGCACATTTTCTCGATCATGAAAGGAATTTTGCCCAGTAAATCAAGGTTTCCGAGCAACTTTCATTCAATGGGTTTTCGCTAATTCGGAAGTAAAAGACCACCCGGTGACCGAAGTCGACCCAACCCGATGAAAGTTTGCCGAAATCACATATGGATCGGTAACTCGAAATCCGTGCACATTTTCTCGATCACGAAAGAAAATTTACCAGGTAAATCAATGATTTCAAGCAACTTTCATTCAATGGGTTTTCGCTAATTCGGAAGTACAAGACCACCTGGCGACCGAAGTCGACCCAACCCGATGAAAGTTAGCCGAAATCACATATGGATCGGTAACTCGAAATCCGTGCACATTTTCTCGATCACGAAAGAAAATTTACCAGGAAAATCAATGATTTCGAGCAACTTTCATTCAATGGGTCTTTGCCAATTCGAAAGTTAAAGTCCGGTAGTGTGTGTGTACAAGTATCGAAGCTTCGGTCCCCCGGGTAATTACGGACCAAAAACATATTTTTTTTTTGGAACGTACATTATTCGTGTTAATAAAGAGCCACGCAAAATTTCGTCAAAATCCGACTTAATTTGAGGGAGTTATGGACGTTTTTTGCAAAATTATGCATCCTGGGGGAAATCAATGTCTGTTCCTGTCACCAAGCTCTTTGTGCAATATGTATATATAGGGGAGGGCATGGTTGCTGAATCCACCATCGAGCATCGCAAAGGCAAGCCCCAAGACCCGTGAAAGAGCCCTCCCCCAACACGTTGCCTTGATTGCTCGAACGACGACCCAAAAACTAGCTGCGTTGCCTTGATTCATCGAACATGTTGCCTTTATTTGTGGAACGATGACCGGATGACAAGAAGCGTTGCCTACATTTGTCGAACGACGACCTTGAAACGAGCCCGGTTGCCTTGATTCCTTGAGCATGTTGCCTTCATTTTTTGAACGATGACCTGAAAACTAGCCTAATGGAAAACATGGGTCCTATTCCTCATTGCCTTGACGTATATATTGGGGGGACCATAGAGACGACGCAACCATCGAGCACCAACAAGGCAAGCCCCAAGACCTGTGAAGGAGCCCGCCCCCCAAAGCGTTGCCTTGATTGCTCGAACGACGAGCCAAAAACTAGCCGTGTTGCCTTGATTCCTCGAACGTGTTGCCTTAATTGGTCGAACGATGACCTGATGACTAACATTGCTGCCTAGATTTTTCGAACGATGAACATGAAGCTAGTCTTTTTGCCTTGATTCCTTCAGCTTGTTGCCTTGATATTTTGAACGATGACCTGAAAAGGATGCTGATGGACAACCGGGGTGTTTCCTAAAAAAAAGAGCCGTGTTTCCTTGATTCCTCGAACATGTTGCCTTAATTTGTCGAACGATGACATGATGAATAGCATTGTTGCCTAGATTTGTCGAACGAGGACCTGATGACTAACGTTGTTGCCTAGATTTGTCGAACGAGGACCTGGAAACTAGTCCTGTTGTCTTGATGCCTTGAGCTTGTTGCCTTGATTTTTTGAACGATGACCTGAAAACTATCGTGAGGGACAACCAGGGTGTGCTATACTCGTTGCCTTGACGTCTAATATTTGGGGGACCATAGGGACGAAGCAACCATCGAGCACCGACAAGGCAAGCCCCAAGACCCGTGAAGGAGCCCACCCCCAAACATGTTGCCTTGTTTGCTCGAACGACGACCTAAAGAAAGCCCTGTTTCCTTGATTCCTCGAACATGTTGCCTTAATTTGTCGGACGATGACATGATGAATAGCATTGTTGCCTAGATTTGTCGAACGACGACCTTGAAAGTATCCATTTTGCCTTGATTCGTTGAGCATGTTGCCTTGATTTTTAGAATGATGGCCTGAACACAAGCCTTGTGGCCTTGCTTTGTAGAACATGTAGTCTTGATATCTAAAACAACATCCGGATACCTATACCCATTGCCTTAATGTAAAAATAGGGGGACCGTAGAGACGAAGAAACCACCGAGCAGTGACAAGGCGAGCCCGAAGACCCTTGAAAGAAGCACACAACAAACATGTTGCCTTGGTTGCTCGAACGACGACCTGAAAACATGCCATGTATCCTTGATTCCTCTAACCTGTGGCATTGATTTTATGAACGATGACCTGATTACACGCCTTGCTGCCTAGATGTGTCGAACGATGGCCTTGAAAGATGCCTACCCGAACACGTTGCCTTGTTAACTAGTTCCATGTTGCCTTGATTTCTCCAACATGTTGCCTTGATATGTTTAAGTAAATCCTGAAAACTAGCCATGTCGCCTTGTTTTCTCGAACGACGACCTGGAAACTAGCCTCGTTGCCTTGGCTGCTGGAACATGCTGCCTTGCTTTCTCTAACAACGACCAGAAAACTTGCATTGTTGCCTTTTGTTTTTAGAACGATGACATGCCATGTATCCTTGATTCCTATAACAAGTTGCATTAATTTTATGAACGATGACCTGATTACAGGCCTTGCTGCCTACATTTGTCGAACGATGGCCTTGAAAGTTGCCTACCCAAACACGTTGCCTTGTTGACAAGTTCCATGTTGCCTTGATTTCTCCAACATGTTGCCTTGATATGTTTAAGAAAATCCTGAAAACTAGCCATGTCGCCTTGTTTTCTTGAACGACGACCAGGAAACTAGCCTCGTTGCCTTGGCTGATGGAACATGTTGCCTTGTTTTCGCTTACGACGACCATAAAACTTGCATTGTTGCCTCGGCTGCTCGATCGACGTCCTGAAAAACATGCCATGTATCCTTGATTCCTCTAACAAGTTGCATTAATTTTATGAACGATGGCCTGATTACAGGCCTTGGTGCCTAGATCTGTCGAACGATGGCCTTGAAAGTTGCCTACCCGAACACGTTGCCTTGTTGACTAGTTCCATGTTGCCTTGATTTCTCCAACATGTTGCCTTGATATGTTTAAGAAAAACCTGAAAACTAGCCATGCCGCCTTGTTTTCTTGAACGACGACCAGGAAACTAGCCTCGTTGCCTTGGCTGATGGAACATGTTGGCTTGTTTTCTCTTACGACGACCATAAAACTTGCATTGTTGCCTTGGCTGCTCGATCGACGTCCTGAAAACATGACATGTATCGTTGATTCCTCTAACAAGTTGCATTAATTTTATGAACGATGACCTGATGACAAGCCTTGCTGCCTATATCTGTCGAACGATGGCCTTGAAAGTTGCCTACCGGAACACGTTGCCTTGTTGACTAGTTGCATGTTGCCTTGATTTCTCCAACATGTTGCCTTGATATGTTTAAGAAAAACCTGAAAACTATCCATGTCGCCTTCTTTTCTTGAACGACCCACGATGCCTTGAGTTATCGATCGAAGACCACATTAAATGAGTATATGTTGCTCTTTCGGCATTTTTGACGTCATATGAGAAAACAAAGTATAATTGGTGGTCCTAGTAAAGCGAGTCATCAGCGCGGGTTGTTATGTGTTTTTATCGGAGGCCGCGTCACCGTTGTTGGCGAATTACGGGCTGATCACCGGGTTTTATTATTGTAAGGTCCTTTATCCTTGTCCAATTCGTGCCAAACCGGCTTCATTTTGGCGAGTTAAATAGAATTATAGCGTCTGGGATTTATCGACTCGGCCAAGACTAGATACGGCCAAGATTAACCGGTGAGCAGATGACCCAGCCCGATGAAACCCGGCCAAAATCATATTTTGCTCGACAACTCGAAATCCATGGACATTTCCTCGATCACGAAAGAAATTTTACCAGGAAAATCAACGATTTCGAGCAACTTTCGTTCAATGGGTTTTTGCGAAATCGGAAGTAAAAGACCACCCGGTGACCGAAGACGACCCAACCCGATGAAAGTTAGCCAAAATCACATCTTGCTCGGTAACTCGAAATCCGTGCACATTTTCTGGATCACGAAAGAAAATTTACCAGGTAAATCAATGATTTCGAGCAACTTTCATTTAATGGGTTTTCGCTGATTCGGAAGTACAAGATCACCCGGTGACCAAAGACGACAAGACGCGGTGAAAGTGAGCCAAAATCGCATTTTGCTCGGTAACTCGAAATCCGTGCACATTTTCTCGATCATGAAAGGAATTTTGCCCAGTAAATCAAGGTTTCCGAGCAACTTTCATTCAATGGGTTTTCGCTAATTCGGAAGTAAAAGACCACCCGGTGACCGAAGTCGACCCAACCCGATGAAAGTTTGCCGAAATCACATATGGATCGGTAACTCGAAATCCGTGCACATTTTCTCGATCACGAAAGAAAATTTACCAGGTAAATCAATGATTTCGAGCAACTTTCATTCAATGGGTTTTCGCTAATTCGGAAGTACAAGACCACCCGGCGACCGAAGTCGACCCAACCCGATGAAAGTTAGCCGAAATCACATATGGATCGGTAACTCGAAATCCGTGCACATTTTCTCGATCACGAAAGAAAATTTACCAGGAAAATCAATGATTTCGAGCAACTTTCATTCAATGGGTTTTTGCCAATTCGAAAGTTAAAGTCCGGTAGTGTGTGTGTACAAGTATCGAAGCTTCGGTCCCCCGGGTAATTACGGACCAAAAACATATTTTTTTTTTTGGAAAGTACATTATTCGTGTTAATAAAGAGCCACGCAAAATTTCGTCAAAATCCGACTTAATTTGAGGGAGTTATGGACGTTTTTTGCAAAATTATGCATCCTGGGGGAAATCAATGTCTGTTCCTGTCACCAAGCTCTTTGTGCAATATGTATATATAGGGGAAGGGTGGGAGTGACGCCCCACAGGCGTCCCGAAGGCGGGTGGGCGACCAGCGACGTCGAGGCTGCTACGACCAAGGGCAAAGCCAAGGCAAGGCCATCGGCCAAGCTCACCGGTGGTATCCAAGTCGCGATTTGCGTTTGGCTGGTGAAACCGGATCGCGACCAGCCACTCCTCGACGAGATCCTCGCAAGCGACTCATTTTCACCGATGAAAAACCTGATCGCGACCAAAATTGCCCCACGTCGTGCTAGTTCCAAAAAAATTATGCATGATATGGAAAATCAATGTCTGTTCCTGTCACCAAGCTCTTCGCGCAATATGTATATATAGGGGAAGGGTGGGAGTGACGCCCCACAGGTGCCCCAAAGGTGGGTGAGCGACCAGCGACGTCGAGGCTGTTACGACCAAGGGCAAGCAAAGGCAAGGCCATCGGCCAAGCTCACCGGTGATATCCAAGTCGCGATTTGCGTTTGCTTGGCGAAACCAGATCGCGACCAGCCACTCCTCGACGATATCCTCGCAAGCGGCCCATTGTCACCGATGAAAAACCTGATCGCGACCAAAGTTGCCCCACGTCGTGCTAGTTCCAAAAAATTACGCATGATATGGGAAATCAATGTCTGTTCCTGTCACCAAGCTCTTTGTGCAATATGTATATATAGGGGAGGGCATGGTTGCTGAATCCACCATCGAGCATCGTAAAGGCAAGCCCCAAGACCCGTGAAAGAGCCCTCCCCCAACACGTTGCCTTGATTGCTCGAACGACGACCCAAAAACTAGCCGCGTTGCCTTGATTCCTCGAACATGTTGCCTTTATTTGTGGAACCATGACCGGATGACTAGAAGCGTTGCCTAGATCTGTCGAACGACGACCTTGAAACGAGCCCGGTTGCCTTGATTCCTTGAGCATGTTGCCTTGATTTTTTGAACGATGACCTGAAAACTAGCCTAATGGAAAACATGGGTGCTATTTCTCATTGCCGAGACGTATATATTTGGGGGGACCATAGAGACGAAGCAACCATCTAGCACCAACAAGGCAAGCCCCAAGACCCGTGAAGGAGCCCACCCCCAACGCGTTGCCTTGATTGCTCGAAAGACGAGCCAAAAACTAGCCCCGTTGCCTTGATTCCTCGAACGTGTTGCCTTAATTTGTCGAACGATGACCTGATGGCTGACATTGTTGCCTAGATTTGTCGAACGACGACCATGAAACGAGTCATGTTGCCTTGATTTTTTGAACGATGACCTGAAAACTATCCTAATGCACAACATGTGGGCTGTTCCTTATTGCCTTGTTAGCTAGTCCCCCGTTGCATTGATTTCTCCAACACGTTGCCTTGACATGTCGGACGATGGCCTGAAAACTAGCCCTGTTGCCTAGATTTCTAGAACGACGAAATGGAAACTAGCCTCGCTGACTTGATTGCTCGAACACGTTGCCTTGATATCCCTAATGACGACCTGAAAACTTGCAGCGTTGCCTTGATTACTCGCACACGTTGCTTGGAAACTAGCCACGATGCCTTGATTTTCCCCGACGTAGTGTGCATACGAAAAATTATGCATCCTCAAGGAAATCAATGTCTGTTCCTGTCACCAAGCTCTTTGTGCAATATGTATATATAGGGGAGGGCATGGTTGCTGAATCCACCATCGAGCATCGCAAAGGCAAGCCCCAAGACCCGTGAAAGAGCCCTCCCCCAACACGTTGCCTTGATTGCTCGAACGACGACCCAAAAACTAGCTGCGTTGCCTTGATTCATCGAACATGTTGCCTTTATTTGTGGAACGATGACCGGATGACAAGAAGCGTTGCCTACATTTGTCGAACGACGACCTTGAAACGAGCCCGGTTGCCTTGATTCCTTGAGCATGTTGCCTTCATTTTTTGAACGATGACCTGAAAACTAGCCTAATGGAAAACATGGGTCCTATTCCTCATTGCCTTGACGTATATATTGGGGGGACCATAGAGACGACGCAACCATCGAGCACCAACAAGGCAAGCCCCAAGACCTGTGAAGGAGCCCGCCCCCCAAAGCGTTGCCTTGATTGCTCGAACGACGAGCCAAAAACTAGCCGTGTTGCCTTGATTCCTCGAACGTGTTGCCTTAATTGGTCGAACGATGACCTGATGACTAACATTGCTGCCTAGATTTTTCGAACGATGAACATGAAGCTAGTCTTTTTGCCTTGATTCCTTCAGCTTGTTGCCTTGATATTTTGAACGATGACCTGAAAAGTATGCTGATGGACAACCGGGGTGTTTCCTAAAAAAAAGAGCCGTGTTTCCTTGATTCCTCGAACATGTTGCCTTAATTTGTCGAACGATGACATGATGAATAGCATTGTTGCCTAGATTTGTCGAACGAGGACCTGATGACTAACGTTGTTGCCTAGATTTGTCGAACGAGGACCTGGAAACTAGTCCTGTTGTCTTGATGCCTTGAGCTTGTTGCCTTGATTTTTTGAACGATGACCTGAAAACTATCGTGAGGGACAACCAGGGTGTGCTATACTCGTTGCCTTGACGTCTAATATTTGGGGGACCATAGGGACGAAGCAACCATCGAGCACCGACAAGGCAAGCCCCAAGACCCGTGAAGGAGCCCACCCCCAAACATGTTGCCTTGTTTGCTCGAACGACGACCTAAAGAAAGCCCTGTTTCCTTGATTCCTCGAACATGTTGCCTTAATTTGTCGGACGATGACATGATGAATAGCATTGTTGCCTAGATTTGTCGAACGACGACCTTGAAAGTATCCATTTTGCCTTGATTCGTTGAGCATGTTGCCTTGATTTTTAGAATGATGGCCTGAACACAAGCCTTGTGGCCTTGCTTTGTAGAACATGTAGTCTTGATATCTAAAACAACATCCGGATACCTATACCCATTGCCTTAATGTAAAAATAGGGGGACCGTAGAGACGAAGAAACCACCGAGCAGTGACAAGGCGAGCCCGAAGACCCTTGAAAGAAGCACACAACAAACATGTTGCCTTGGTTGCTCGAACGACGACCTGAAAACATGCCATGTATCCTTGATTCCTCTAACCTGTGGCATTAATTTTATGAACGATGACCTGATTACACGCCTTGCTGCCTAGATGTGTCGAACGATGGCCTTGAAAGATGCCTACCCGAACACGTTGCCTTGTTAACTAGTTCCATGTTGCCTTGATTTCTCCAACATGTTGCCTTGATATGTTTAAGTAAATCCTGAAAACTAGCCATGTCGCCTTGTTTTCTCGAACGACGACCTGGAAACTAGCCTCGTTGCCTTGGCTGCTGGAACATGCTGCCTTGCTTTCTCTAACAACGACCAGAAAACTTGCATTGTTGCCTTTTGTTTTTAGAACGATGACATGCCATGTATCCTTGATTCCTATAACAAGTTGCATTAATTTTATGAACGATGACCTGATTACAGGCCTTGCTGCCTACATTTGTCGAACGATGGCCTTGAAAGTTGCCTACCCAAACACGTTGCCTTGTTGACAAGTTCCATGTTGCCTTGATTTCTCCAACATGTTGCCTTGATATGTTTAAGAAAATCCTGAAAACTAGCCATGTCGCCTTGTTTTCTTGAACGACGACCAGGAAACTAGCCTCGTTGCCTTGGCTGATGGAACATGTTGCCTTGTTTTCGCTTACGACGACCATAAAACTTGCATTGTTGCCTCGGCTGCTCGATCGACGTCCTGAAAAACATGCCATGTATCCTTGATTCCTCTAACAAGTTGCATTAATTTTATGAACGATGGCCTGATTACAGGCCTTGGTGCCTAGATCTGTCGAACGATGGCCTTGAAAGTTGCCTACCCGAACACGTTGCCTTGTTGACTAGTTCCATGTTGCCTTGATTTCTCCAACATGTTGCCTTGATATGTTTAAGAAAAACCTGAAAACTAGCCATGCCGCCTTGTTTTCTTGAACGACGACCAGGAAACTAGCCTCGTTGCCTTGGCTGATGGAACATGTTGGCTTGTTTTCTCTTACGACGACCATAAAACTTGCATTGTTGCCTTGGCTGCTCGATCGACGTCCTGAAAACATGACATGTATCGTTGATTCCTCTAACAAGTTGCATTAATTTTATGAACGATGACCTGATGACAAGCCTTGCTGCCTATATCTGTCGAACGATGGCCTTGAAAGTTGCCTACCGGAACACGTTGCCTTGTTGACTAGTTGCATGTTGCCTTGATTTCTCCAACATGTTGCCTTGATATGTTTAAGAAAAACCTGAAAACTATCCATGTCGCCTTCTTTTCTTGAACGACCCACGATGCCTTGAGTTATCGATCGAAGACCACATTAAATGAGTATATGTTGCTCTTTCGGCATTTTTGACGTCATATGAGAAAACAAAGTATAATTGGTGGTCCTAGTAAAGCGAGTCATCAGCGCGGGTTGTTATGTGTTTTTATCGGAGGCCGCGTCACCGTTGTTGGCGAATTACGGGCTGATCACCGGGTTTTATTATTGTAAGGTCCTTTATCCTTGTCCAATTCGTGCCAAACCGGCTTCATTTTGGCGAGTTAAATAGAATTATAGCGTCTGGGATTTATCGACTCGGCCAAGACTAGATACGGCCAAGATTAACCGGTGAGCAGATGACCCAGCCCGATGAAACCCGGCCAAAATCATATTTTGCTCGACAACTCGAAATCCATGGACATTTCCTCGATCACGAAAGAAATTTTACCAGGAAAATCAACGATTTCGAGCAACTTTCGTTCAATGGGTTTTTGCGAAATCGGAAGTAAAAGACCACCCGGTGACCGAAGACGACCCAACCCGATGAAAGTTAGCCAAAATCACATCTTGCTCGGTAACTCGAAATCCGTGCACATTTTCTGGATCACGAAAGAAAATTTACCAGGTAAATCAATGATTTCGAGCAACTTTCATTTAATGGGTTTTCGCTGATTCGGAAGTACAAGATCACCCGGTGACCAAAGACGACAAGACGCGGTGAAAGTGAGCCAAAATCGCATTTTGCTCGGTAACTCGAAATCCGTGCACATTTTCTCGATCATGAAAGGAATTTTGCCCAGTAAATCAAGGTTTCCGAGCAACTTTCATTCAATGGGTTTTCGCTAATTCGGAAGTAAAAGACCACCCGGTGACCGAAGTCGACCCAACCCGATGAAAGTTTGCCGAAATCACATATGGATCGGTAACTCGAAATCCGTGCACATTTTCTCGATCACGAAAGAAAATTTACCAGGTAAATCAATGATTTCGAGCAACTTTCATTCAATGGGTTTTCGCTAATTCGGAAGTACAAGACCACCCGGCGACCGAAGTCGACCCAACCCGATGAAAGTTAGCCGAAATCACATATGGATCGGTAACTCGAAATCCGTGCACATTTTCTCGATCACGAAAGAAAATTTACCAGGAAAATCAATGATTTCGAGCAACTTTCATTCAATGGGTTTTTGCCAATTCGAAAGTTAAAGTCCGGTAGTGTGTGTGTACAAGTATCGAAGCTTCGGTCCCCCGGGTAATTACGGACCAAAAACATATTTTTTTTTTTGGAAAGTACATTATTCGTGTTAATAAAGAGCCACGCAAAATTTCGTCAAAATCCGACTTAATTTGAGGGAGTTATGGACGTTTTTTGCAAAATTATGCATCCTGGGGGAAATCAATGTCTGTTCCTGTCACCAAGCTCTTTGTGCAATATGTATATATAGGGGAAGGGTGGGAGTGACGCCCCACAGGTGCCCCAAAGGTGGGTGAGCGACCAGCGACGTCGAGGCTGTTACGACCAAGGGCAAGCAAAGGCAAGGCCATCGGCCAAGCTCACCGGTGATATCCAAGTCGCGATTTGCGTTTGCTTGGCGAAACCAGATCGCGACCAGCCACTCCTCGACGATATCCTCGCAAGCGGCCCATTGTCACCGATGAAAAACCTGATCGCGACCAAAGTTGCCCCACGTCGTGCTAGTTCCAAAAAATTACGCATGATATGGGAAATCAATGTCTGTTCCTGTCACCAAGCTCTTTGTGCAATATGTATATATAGGGGAGGGCATGGTTGCTGAATCCACCATCGAGCATCGTAAAGGCAAGCCCCAAGACCCGTGAAAGAGCCCTCCCCCAACACGTTGCCTTGATTGCTCGAACGACGACCCAAAAACTAGCCGCGTTGCCTTGATTCCTCGAACATGTTGCCTTTATTTGTGGAACCATGACCGGATGACTAGAAGCGTTGCCTAGATCTGTCGAACGACGACCTTGAAACGAGCCCGGTTGCCTTGATTCCTTGAGCATGTTGCCTTGATTTTTTGAACGATGACCTGAAAACTAGCCTAATGGAAAACATGGGTGCTATTTCTCATTGCCGAGACGTATATATTTGGGGGGACCATAGAGACGAAGCAACCATCTAGCACCAACAAGGCAAGCCCCAAGACCCGTGAAGGAGCCCACCCCCAACGCGTTGCCTTGATTGCTCGAAAGACGAGCCAAAAACTAGCCCCGTTGCCTTGATTCCTCGAACGTGTTGCCTTAATTTGTCGAACGATGACCTGATGGCTGACATTGTTGCCTAGATTTGTCGAACGACGACCATGAAACGAGTCATGTTGCCTTGATTTTTTGAACGATGACCTGAAAACTATCCTAATGCACAACATGTGGGCTGTTCCTTATTGCCTTGTTAGCTAGTCCCCCGTTGCATTGATTTCTCCAACACGTTGCCTTGACATGTCGGACGATGGCCTGAAAACTAGCCCTGTTGCCTAGATTTCTAGAACGACGAAATGGAAACTAGCCTCGCTGACTTGATTGCTCGAACACGTTGCCTTGATATCCCTAATGACGACCTGAAAACTTGCAGCGTTGCCTTGATTACTCGCACACGTTGCTTGGAAACTAGCCACGATGCCTTGATTTTCCCCGACGTAGTGTGCATACGAAAAATTATGCATCCTCAAGGAAATCAATGTCTGTTCCTGTCACCAAGCTCTTTGTGCAATATGTATATATAGGGGAGGGCATGGTTGCTGAATCCACCATCGAGCATCGCAAAGGCAAGCCCCAAGACCCGTGAAAGAGCCCTCCCCCAACACGTTGCCTTGATTGCTCGAACGACGACCCAAAAACTAGCTGCGTTGCCTTGATTCATCGAACATGTTGCCTTTATTTGTGGAACGATGACCGGATGACAAGAAGCGTTGCCTACATTTGTCGAACGACGACCTTGAAACGAGCCCGGTTGCCTTGATTCCTTGAGCATGTTGCCTTCATTTTTTGAACGATGACCTGAAAACTAGCCTAATGGAAAACATGGGTCCTATTCCTCATTGCCTTGACGTATATATTGGGGGGACCATAGAGACGACGCAACCATCGAGCACCAACAAGGCAAGCCCCAAGACCTGTGAAGGAGCCCGCCCCCCAAAGCGTTGCCTTGATTGCTCGAACGACGAGCCAAAAACTAGCCGTGTTGCCTTGATTCCTCGAACGTGTTGCCTTAATTGGTCGAACGATGACCTGATGACTAACATTGCTGCCTAGATTTTTCGAACGATGAACATGAAGCTAGTCTTTTTGCCTTGATTCCTTCAGCTTGTTGCCTTGATATTTTGAACGATGACCTGAAAAGTATGCTGATGGACAACCGGGGTGTTTCCTAAAAAAAAGAGCCGTGTTTCCTTGATTCCTCGAACATGTTGCCTTAATTTGTCGAACGATGACATGATGAATAGCATTGTTGCCTAGATTTGTCGAACGAGGACCTGATGACTAACGTTGTTGCCTAGATTTGTCGAACGAGGACCTGGAAACTAGTCCTGTTGTCTTGATGCCTTGAGCTTGTTGCCTTGATTTTTTGAACGATGACCTGAAAACTATCGTGAGGGACAACCAGGGTGTGCTATACTCGTTGCCTTGACGTCTAATATTTGGGGGACCATAGGGACGAAGCAACCATCGAGCACCGACAAGGCAAGCCCCAAGACCCGTGAAGGAGCCCACCCCCAAACATGTTGCCTTGTTTGCTCGAACGACGACCTAAAGAAAGCCCTGTTTCCTTGATTCCTCGAACATGTTGCCTTAATTTGTCGGACGATGACATGATGAATAGCATTGTTGCCTAGATTTGTCGAACGACGACCTTGAAAGTATCCATTTTGCCTTGATTCGTTGAGCATGTTGCCTTGATTTTTAGAATGATGGCCTGAACACAAGCCTTGTGGCCTTGCTTTGTAGAACATGTAGTCTTGATATCTAAAACAACATCCGGATACCTATACCCATTGCCTTAATGTAAAAATAGGGGGACCGTAGAGACGAAGAAACCACCGAGCAGTGACAAGGCGAGCCCGAAGACCCTTGAAAGAAGCACACAACAAACATGTTGCCTTGGTTGCTCGAACGACGACCTGAAAACATGCCATGTATCCTTGATTCCTCTAACCTGTGGCATTAATTTTATGAACGATGACCTGATTACACGCCTTGCTGCCTAGATGTGTCGAACGATGGCCTTGAAAGATGCCTACCCGAACACGTTGCCTTGTTAACTAGTTCCATGTTGCCTTGATTTCTCCAACATGTTGCCTTGATATGTTTAAGTAAATCCTGAAAACTAGCCATGTCGCCTTGTTTTCTCGAACGACGACCTGGAAACTAGCCTCGTTGCCTTGGCTGCTGGAACATGCTGCCTTGCTTTCTCTAACAACGACCAGAAAACTTGCATTGTTGCCTTTTGTTTTTAGAACGATGACATGCCATGTATCCTTGATTCCTATAACAAGTTGCATTAATTTTATGAACGATGACCTGATTACAGGCCTTGCTGCCTACATTTGTCGAACGATGGCCTTGAAAGTTGCCTACCCAAACACGTTGCCTTGTTGACAAGTTCCATGTTGCCTTGATTTCTCCAACATGTTGCCTTGATATGTTTAAGAAAATCCTGAAAACTAGCCATGTCGCCTTGTTTTCTTGAACGACGACCAGGAAACTAGCCTCGTTGCCTTGGCTGATGGAACATGTTGCCTTGTTTTCGCTTACGACGACCATAAAACTTGCATTGTTGCCTCGGCTGCTCGATCGACGTCCTGAAAAACATGCCATGTATCCTTGATTCCTCTAACAAGTTGCATTAATTTTATGAACGATGGCCTGATTACAGGCCTTGGTGCCTAGATCTGTCGAACGATGGCCTTGAAAGTTGCCTACCCGAACACGTTGCCTTGTTGACTAGTTCCATGTTGCCTTGATTTCTCCAACATGTTGCCTTGATATGTTTAAGAAAAACCTGAAAACTAGCCATGCCGCCTTGTTTTCTTGAACGACGACCAGGAAACTAGCCTCGTTGCCTTGGCTGATGGAACATGTTGGCTTGTTTTCTCTTACGACGACCATAAAACTTGCATTGTTGCCTTGGCTGCTCGATCGACGTCCTGAAAACATGACATGTATCGTTGATTCCTCTAACAAGTTGCATTAATTTTATGAACGATGACCTGATGACAAGCCTTGCTGCCTATATCTGTCGAACGATGGCCTTGAAAGTTGCCTACCGGAACACGTTGCCTTGTTGACTAGTTGCATGTTGCCTTGATTTCTCCAACATGTTGCCTTGATATGTTTAAGAAAAACCTGAAAACTATCCATGTCGCCTTCTTTTCTTGAACGACCCACGATGCCTTGAGTTATCGATCGAAGACCACATTAAATGAGTATATGTTGCTCTTTCGGCATTTTTGACGTCATATGAGAAAACAAAGTATAATTGGTGGTCCTAGTAAAGCGAGTCATCAGCGCGGGTTGTTATGTGTTTTTATCGGAGGCCGCGTCACCGTTGTTGGCGAATTACGGGCTGATCACCGGGTTTTATTATTGTAAGGTCCTTTATCCTTGTCCAATTCGTGCCAAACCGGCTTCATTTTGGCGAGTTAAATAGAATTATAGCGTCTGGGATTTATCGACTCGGCCAAGACTAGATACGGCCAAGATTAACCGGTGAGCAGATGACCCAGCCCGATGAAACCCGGCCAAAATCATATTTTGCTCGACAACTCGAAATCCATGGACATTTCCTCGATCACGAAAGAAATTTTACCAGGAAAATCAACGATTTCGAGCAACTTTCGTTCAATGGGTTTTTGCGAAATCGGAAGTAAAAGACCACCCGGTGACCGAAGACGACCCAACCCGATGAAAGTTAGCCAAAATCACATCTTGCTCGGTAACTCGAAATCCGTGCACATTTTCTGGATCACGAAAGAAAATTTACCAGGTAAATCAATGATTTCGAGCAACTTTCATTTAATGGGTTTTCGCTGATTCGGAAGTACAAGATCACCCGGTGACCAAAGACGACAAGACGCGGTGAAAGTGAGCCAAAATCGCATTTTGCTCGGTAACTCGAAATCCGTGCACATTTTCTCGATCATGAAAGGAATTTTGCCCAGTAAATCAAGGTTTCCGAGCAACTTTCATTCAATGGGTTTTCGCTAATTCGGAAGTAAAAGACCACCCGGTGACCGAAGTCGACCCAACCCGATGAAAGTTTGCCGAAATCACATATGGATCGGTAACTCGAAATCCGTGCACATTTTCTCGATCACGAAAGAAAATTTACCAGGTAAATCAATGATTTCGAGCAACTTTCATTCAATGGGTTTTCGCTAATTCGGAAGTACAAGACCACCCGGCGACCGAAGTCGACCCAACCCGATGAAAGTTAGCCGAAATCACATATGGATCGGTAACTCGAAATCCGTGCACATTTTCTCGATCACGAAAGAAAATTTACCAGGAAAATCAATGATTTCGAGCAACTTTCATTCAATGGGTTTTTGCCAATTCGAAAGTTAAAGTCCGGTAGTGTGTGTGTACAAGTATCGAAGCTTCGGTCCCCCGGGTAATTACGGACCAAAAACATATTTTTTTTTTTGGAAAGTACATTATTCGTGTTAATAAAGAGCCACGCAAAATTTCGTCAAAATCCGACTTAATTTGAGGGAGTTATGGACGTTTTTTGCAAAATTATGCATCCTGGGGGAAATCAATGTCTGTTCCTGTCACCAAGCTCTTTGTGCAATATGTATATATAGGGGAAGGGTGGGAGTGACGCCCCACAGGTGCCCCAAAGGTGGGTGAGCGACCAGCGACGTCGAGGCTGTTACGACCAAGGGCAAGCAAAGGCAAGGCCATCGGCCAAGCTCACCGGTGATATCCAAGTCGCGATTTGCGTTTGCTTGGCGAAACCAGATCGCGACCAGCCACTCCTCGACGATATCCTCGCAAGCGGCCCATTGTCACCGATGAAAAACCTGATCGCGACCAAAGTTGCCCCACGTCGTGCTAGTTCCAAAAAATTACGCATGATATGGGAAATCAATGTCTGTTCCTGTCACCAAGCTCTTTGTGCAATATGTATATATAGGGGAGGGCATGGTTGCTGAATCCACCATCGAGCATCGTAAAGGCAAGCCCCAAGACCCGTGAAAGAGCCCTCCCCCAACACGTTGCCTTGATTGCTCGAACGACGACCCAAAAACTAGCCGCGTTGCCTTGATTCCTCGAACATGTTGCCTTTATTTGTGGAACCATGACCGGATGACTAGAAGCGTTGCCTAGATCTGTCGAACGACGACCTTGAAACGAGCCCGGTTGCCTTGATTCCTTGAGCATGTTGCCTTGATTTTTTGAACGATGACCTGAAAACTAGCCTAATGGAAAACATGGGTGCTATTTCTCATTGCCGAGACGTATATATTTGGGGGGACCATAGAGACGAAGCAACCATCTAGCACCAACAAGGCAAGCCCCAAGACCCGTGAAGGAGCCCACCCCCAACGCGTTGCCTTGATTGCTCGAAAGACGAGCCAAAAACTAGCCCCGTTGCCTTGATTCCTCGAACGTGTTGCCTTAATTTGTCGAACGATGACCTGATGGCTGACATTGTTGCCTAGATTTGTCGAACGACGACCATGAAACGAGTCATGTTGCCTTGATTTTTTGAACGATGACCTGAAAACTATCCTAATGCACAACATGTGGGCTGTTCCTTATTGCCTTGTTAGCTAGTCCCCCGTTGCATTGATTTCTCCAACACGTTGCCTTGACATGTCGGACGATGGCCTGAAAACTAGCCCTGTTGCCTAGATTTCTAGAACGACGAAATGGAAACTAGCCTCGCTGACTTGATTGCTCGAACACGTTGCCTTGATATCCCTAATGACGACCTGAAAACTTGCAGCGTTGCCTTGATTACTCGCACACGTTGCTTGGAAACTAGCCACGATGCCTTGATTTTCCCCGACGTAGTGTGCATACGAAAAATTATGCATCCTCAAGGAAATCAATGTCTGTTCCTGTCACCAAGCTCTTTGTGCAATATGTATATATAGGGGAGGGCATGGTTGCTGAATCCACCATCGAGCATCGCAAAGGCAAGCCCCAAGACCCGTGAAAGAGCCCTCCCCCAACACGTTGCCTTGATTGCTCGAACGACGACCCAAAAACTAGCTGCGTTGCCTTGATTCATCGAACATGTTGCCTTTATTTGTGGAACGATGACCGGATGACAAGAAGCGTTGCCTACATTTGTCGAACGACGACCTTGAAACGAGCCCGGTTGCCTTGATTCCTTGAGCATGTTGCCTTCATTTTTTGAACGATGACCTGAAAACTAGCCTAATGGAAAACATGGGTCCTATTCCTCATTGCCTTGACGTATATATTGGGGGGACCATAGAGACGACGCAACCATCGAGCACCAACAAGGCAAGCCCCAAGACCTGTGAAGGAGCCCGCCCCCCAAAGCGTTGCCTTGATTGCTCGAACGACGAGCCAAAAACTAGCCGTGTTGCCTTGATTCCTCGAACGTGTTGCCTTAATTGGTCGAACGATGACCTGATGACTAACATTGCTGCCTAGATTTTTCGAACGATGAACATGAAGCTAGTCTTTTTGCCTTGATTCCTTCAGCTTGTTGCCTTGATATTTTGAACGATGACCTGAAAAGTATGCTGATGGACAACCGGGGTGTTTCCTAAAAAAAAGAGCCGTGTTTCCTTGATTCCTCGAACATGTTGCCTTAATTTGTCGAACGATGACATGATGAATAGCATTGTTGCCTAGATTTGTCGAACGAGGACCTGATGACTAACGTTGTTGCCTAGATTTGTCGAACGAGGACCTGGAAACTAGTCCTGTTGTCTTGATGCCTTGAGCTTGTTGCCTTGATTTTTTGAACGATGACCTGAAAACTATCGTGAGGGACAACCAGGGTGTGCTATACTCGTTGCCTTGACGTCTAATATTTGGGGGACCATAGGGACGAAGCAACCATCGAGCACCGACAAGGCAAGCCCCAAGACCCGTGAAGGAGCCCACCCCCAAACATGTTGCCTTGTTTGCTCGAACGACGACCTAAAGAAAGCCCTGTTTCCTTGATTCCTCGAACATGTTGCCTTAATTTGTCGGACGATGACATGATGAATAGCATTGTTGCCTAGATTTGTCGAACGACGACCTTGAAAGTATCCATTTTGCCTTGATTCGTTGAGCATGTTGCCTTGATTTTTAGAATGATGGCCTGAACACAAGCCTTGTGGCCTTGCTTTGTAGAACATGTAGTCTTGATATCTAAAACAACATCCGGATACCTATACCCATTGCCTTAATGTAAAAATAGGGGGACCGTAGAGACGAAGAAACCACCGAGCAGTGACAAGGCGAGCCCGAAGACCCTTGAAAGAAGCACACAACAAACATGTTGCCTTGGTTGCTCGAACGACGACCTGAAAACATGCCATGTATCCTTGATTCCTCTAACCTGTGGCATTAATTTTATGAACGATGACCTGATTACACGCCTTGCTGCCTAGATGTGTCGAACGATGGCCTTGAAAGATGCCTACCCGAACACGTTGCCTTGTTAACTAGTTCCATGTTGCCTTGATTTCTCCAACATGTTGCCTTGATATGTTTAAGTAAATCCTGAAAACTAGCCATGTCGCCTTGTTTTCTCGAACGACGACCTGGAAACTAGCCTCGTTGCCTTGGCTGCTGGAACATGCTGCCTTGCTTTCTCTAACAACGACCAGAAAACTTGCATTGTTGCCTTTTGTTTTTAGAACGATGACATGCCATGTATCCTTGATTCCTATAACAAGTTGCATTAATTTTATGAACGATGACCTGATTACAGGCCTTGCTGCCTACATTTGTCGAACGATGGCCTTGAAAGTTGCCTACCCAAACACGTTGCCTTGTTGACAAGTTCCATGTTGCCTTGATTTCTCCAACATGTTGCCTTGATATGTTTAAGAAAATCCTGAAAACTAGCCATGTCGCCTTGTTTTCTTGAACGACGACCAGGAAACTAGCCTCGTTGCCTTGGCTGATGGAACATGTTGCCTTGTTTTCGCTTACGACGACCATAAAACTTGCATTGTTGCCTCGGCTGCTCGATCGACGTCCTGAAAAACATGCCATGTATCCTTGATTCCTCTAACAAGTTGCATTAATTTTATGAACGATGGCCTGATTACAGGCCTTGGTGCCTAGATCTGTCGAACGATGGCCTTGAAAGTTGCCTACCCGAACACGTTGCCTTGTTGACTAGTTCCATGTTGCCTTGATTTCTCCAACATGTTGCCTTGATATGTTTAAGAAAAACCTGAAAACTAGCCATGCCGCCTTGTTTTCTTGAACGACGACCAGGAAACTAGCCTCGTTGCCTTGGCTGATGGAACATGTTGGCTTGTTTTCTCTTACGACGACCATAAAACTTGCATTGTTGCCTTGGCTGCTCGATCGACGTCCTGAAAACATGACATGTATCGTTGATTCCTCTAACAAGTTGCATTAATTTTATGAACGATGACCTGATGACAAGCCTTGCTGCCTATATCTGTCGAACGATGGCCTTGAAAGTTGCCTACCGGAACACGTTGCCTTGTTGACTAGTTGCATGTTGCCTTGATTTCTCCAACATGTTGCCTTGATATGTTTAAGAAAAACCTGAAAACTATCCATGTCGCCTTCTTTTCTTGAACGACCCACGATGCCTTGAGTTATCGATCGAAGACCACATTAAATGAGTATATGTTGCTCTTTCGGCATTTTTGACGTCATATGAGAAAACAAAGTATAATTGGTGGTCCTAGTAAAGCGAGTCATCAGCGCGGGTTGTTATGTGTTTTTATCGGAGGCCGCGTCACCGTTGTTGGCGAATTACGGGCTGATCACCGGGTTTTATTATTGTAAGGTCCTTTATCCTTGTCCAATTCGTGCCAAACCGGCTTCATTTTGGCGAGTTAAATAGAATTATAGCGTCTGGGATTTATCGACTCGGCCAAGACTAGATACGGCCAAGATTAACCGGTGAGCAGATGACCCAGCCCGATGAAACCCGGCCAAAATCATATTTTGCTCGACAACTCGAAATCCATGGACATTTCCTCGATCACGAAAGAAATTTTACCAGGAAAATCAACGATTTCGAGCAACTTTCGTTCAATGGGTTTTTGCGAAATCGGAAGTAAAAGACCACCCGGTGACCGAAGACGACCCAACCCGATGAAAGTTAGCCAAAATCACATCTTGCTCGGTAACTCGAAATCCGTGCACATTTTCTGGATCACGAAAGAAAATTTACCAGGTAAATCAATGATTTCGAGCAACTTTCATTTAATGGGTTTTCGCTGATTCGGAAGTACAAGATCACCCGGTGACCAAAGACGACAAGACGCGGTGAAAGTGAGCCAAAATCGCATTTTGCTCGGTAACTCGAAATCCGTGCACATTTTCTCGATCATGAAAGGAATTTTGCCCAGTAAATCAAGGTTTCCGAGCAACTTTCATTCAATGGGTTTTCGCTAATTCGGAAGTAAAAGACCACCCGGTGACCGAAGTCGACCCAACCCGATGAAAGTTTGCCGAAATCACATATGGATCGGTAACTCGAAATCCGTGCACATTTTCTCGATCACGAAAGAAAATTTACCAGGTAAATCAATGATTTCGAGCAACTTTCATTCAATGGGTTTTCGCTAATTCGGAAGTACAAGACCACCCGGCGACCGAAGTCGACCCAACCCGATGAAAGTTAGCCGAAATCACATATGGATCGGTAACTCGAAATCCGTGCACATTTTCTCGATCACGAAAGAAAATTTACCAGGAAAATCAATGATTTCGAGCAACTTTCATTCAATGGGTTTTTGCCAATTCGAAAGTTAAAGTCCGGTAGTGTGTGTGTACAAGTATCGAAGCTTCGGTCCCCCGGGTAATTACGGACCAAAAACATATTTTTTTTTTTGGAAAGTACATTATTCGTGTTAATAAAGAGCCACGCAAAATTTCGTCAAAATCCGACTTAATTTGAGGGAGTTATGGACGTTTTTTGCAAAATTATGCATCCTGGGGAAATCAATGTCTGTTCCTGTCACCAAGCTCTTTGTGCAATATGTATATATAGGGGAAGGGTGGGAGTGACGCCCCACAGGCGTCCCGAAGGCGGGTGGGCGACCAGCGACGTCGAGGCTGCTACGACCAAGGGCAAAGCCAAGGCAAGGCCATCGGCCAAGCTCACCGGTGGTATCCAAGTCGCGATTTGCGTTTGGCTGGTGAAACCGGATCGCGACCAGCCACTCCTCGACGAGATCCTCGCAAGCGACTCATTTTCACCGATGAAAAACCTGATCGCGACCAAAATTGCCCCACGTCGTGCTAGTTCCAAAAAAATTATGCATGATATGGAAAATCAATGTCTGTTCCTGTCACCAAGCTCTTCGCGCAATATGTATATATAGGGGAAGGGTGGGAGTGACGCCCCACAGGTGCCCCAAAGGTGGGTGAGCGACCAGCGACGTCGAGGCTGTTACGACCAAGGGCAAGCAAAGGCAAGGCCATCGGCCAAGCTCACCGGTGATATCCAAGTCGCGATTTGCGTTTGCTTGGCGAAACCAGATCGCGACCAGCCACTCCTCGACGATATCCTCGCAAGCGGCCCATTGTCACCGATGAAAAACCTGATCGCGACCAAAGTTGCCCCACGTCGTGCTAGTTCCAAAAAATTACGCATGATATGGGAAATCAATGTCTGTTCCTGTCACCAAGCTCTTTGTGCAATATGTATATATAGGGGAGGGCATGGTTGCTGAATCCACCATCGAGCATCGTAAAGGCAAGCCCCAAGACCCGTGAAAGAGCCCTCCCCCAACACGTTGCCTTGATTGCTCGAACGACGACCCAAAAACTAGCCGCGTTGCCTTGATTCCTCGAACATGTTGCCTTTATTTGTGGAACCATGACCGGATGACTAGAAGCGTTGCCTAGATCTGTCGAACGACGACCTTGAAACGAGCCCGGTTGCCTTGATTCCTTGAGCATGTTGCCTTGATTTTTTGAACGATGACCTGAAAACTAGCCTAATGGAAAACATGGGTGCTATTTCTCATTGCCGAGACGTATATATTTGGGGGGACCATAGAGACGAAGCAACCATCTAGCACCAACAAGGCAAGCCCCAAGACCCGTGAAGGAGCCCACCCCCAACGCGTTGCCTTGATTGCTCGAAAGACGAGCCAAAAACTAGCCCCGTTGCCTTGATTCCTCGAACGTGTTGCCTTAATTTGTCGAACGATGACCTGATGGCTGACATTGTTGCCTAGATTTGTCGAACGACGACCATGAAACGAGTCATGTTGCCTTGATTTTTTGAACGATGACCTGAAAACTATCCTAATGCACAACATGTGGGCTGTTCCTTATTGCCTTGTTAGCTAGTCCCCCGTTGCATTGATTTCTCCAACACGTTGCCTTGACATGTCGGACGATGGCCTGAAAACTAGCCCTGTTGCCTAGATTTCTAGAACGACGAAATGGAAACTAGCCTCGCTGACTTGATTGCTCGAACACGTTGCCTTGATATCCCTAATGACGACCTGAAAACTTGCAGCGTTGCCTTGATTACTCGCACACGTTGCTTGGAAACTAGCCACGATGCCTTGATTTTCCCCGACGTAGTGTGCATACGAAAAATTATGCATCCTCAAGGAAATCAATGTCTGTTCCTGTCACCAAGCTCTTTGTGCAATATGTATATATAGGGGAGGGCATGGTTGCTGAATCCACCATCGAGCATCGCAAAGGCAAGCCCCAAGACCCGTGAAAGAGCCCTCCCCCAACACGTTGCCTTGATTGCTCGAACGACGACCCAAAAACTAGCTGCGTTGCCTTGATTCATCGAACATGTTGCCTTTATTTGTGGAACGATGACCGGATGACAAGAAGCGTTGCCTACATTTGTCGAACGACGACCTTGAAACGAGCCCGGTTGCCTTGATTCCTTGAGCATGTTGCCTTCATTTTTTGAACGATGACCTGAAAACTAGCCTAATGGAAAACATGGGTCCTATTCCTCATTGCCTTGACGTATATATTGGGGGGACCATAGAGACGACGCAACCATCGAGCACCAACAAGGCAAGCCCCAAGACCTGTGAAGGAGCCCGCCCCCCAAAGCGTTGCCTTGATTGCTCGAACGACGAGCCAAAAACTAGCCGTGTTGCCTTGATTCCTCGAACGTGTTGCCTTAATTGGTCGAACGATGACCTGATGACTAACATTGCTGCCTAGATTTTTCGAACGATGAACATGAAGCTAGTCTTTTTGCCTTGATTCCTTCAGCTTGTTGCCTTGATATTTTGAACGATGACCTGAAAAGGATGCTGATGGACAACCGGGGTGTTTCCTAAAAAAAAGAGCCGTGTTTCCTTGATTCCTCGAACATGTTGCCTTAATTTGTCGAACGATGACATGATGAATAGCATTGTTGCCTAGATTTGTCGAACGAGGACCTGATGACTAACGTTGTTGCCTAGATTTGTCGAACGAGGACCTGGAAACTAGTCCTGTTGTCTTGATGCCTTGAGCTTGTTGCCTTGATTTTTTGAACGATGACCTGAAAACTATCGTGAGGGACAACCAGGGTGTGCTATACTCGTTGCCTTGACGTCTAATATTTGGGGGACCATAGGGACGAAGCAACCATCGAGCACCGACAAGGCAAGCCCCAAGACCCGTGAAGGAGCCCACCCCCAAACATGTTGCCTTGTTTGCTCGAACGACGACCTAAAGAAAGCCCTGTTTCCTTGATTCCTCGAACATGTTGCCTTAATTTGTCGGACGATGACATGATGAATAGCATTGTTGCCTAGATTTGTCGAACGACGACCTTGAAAGTATCCATTTTGCCTTGATTCGTTGAGCATGTTGCCTTGATTTTTAGAATGATGGCCTGAACACAAGCCTTGTGGCCTTGCTTTGTAGAACATGTAGTCTTGATATCTAAAACAACATCCGGATACCTATACCCATTGCCTTAATGTAAAAATAGGGGGACCGTAGAGACGAAGAAACCACCGAGCAGTGACAAGGCGAGCCCGAAGACCCTTGAAAGAAGCACACAACAAACATGTTGCCTTGGTTGCTCGAACGACGACCTGAAAACATGCCATGTATCCTTGATTCCTCTAACCTGTGGCATTAATTTTATGAACGATGACCTGATTACACGCCTTGCTGCCTAGATGTGTCGAACGATGGCCTTGAAAGATGCCTACCCGAACACGTTGCCTTGTTAACTAGTTCCATGTTGCCTTGATTTCTCCAACATGTTGCCTTGATATGTTTAAGTAAATCCTGAAAACTAGCCATGTCGCCTTGTTTTCTCGAACGACGACCTGGAAACTAGCCTCGTTGCCTTGGCTGCTGGAACATGCTGCCTTGCTTTCTCTAACAACGACCAGAAAACATGCATTGTTGCCTTTTGTTTTTAGAACGATGACATGCCATGTATCCTTGATTCCTATAACAAGTTGCATTAATTTTATGAACGATGACCTGATTACAGGCCTTGCTGCCTACATTTGTCGAACGATGGCCTTGAAAGTTGCCTACCCAAACACGTTGCCTTGTTGACAAGTTCCATGTTGCCTTGATTTCTCCAACATGTTGCCTTGATATGTTTAAGAAAATCCTGAAAACTAGCCATGTCGCCTTGTTTTCTTGAACGACGACCAGGAAACTAGCCTCGTTGCCTTGGCTGATGGAACATGTTGCCTTGTTTTCGCTTACGACGACCATAAAACTTGCATTGTTGCCTCGGCTGCTCGATCGACGTCCTGAAAAACATGCCATGTATCCTTGATTCCTCTAACAAGTTGCATTAATTTTATGAACGATGGCCTGATTACAGGCCTTGGTGCCTAGATCTGTCGAACGATGGCCTTGAAAGTTGCCTACCCGAACACGTTGCCTTGTTGACTAGTTCCATGTTGCCTTGATTTCTCCAACATGTTGCCTTGATATGTTTAAGAAAAACCTGAAAACTAGCCATGCCGCCTTGTTTTCTTGAACGACGACCAGGAAACTAGCCTCGTTGCCTTGGCTGATGGAACATGTTGGCTTGTTTTCTCTTATGACGACCATAAAACTTGCATTGTTGCCTTGGCTGCTCGATCGACGTCCTGAAAACATGACATGTATCGTTGATTCCTCTAACAAGTTGCATTAATTTTATGAACGATGACCTGATGACAAGCCTTGCTGCCTATATCTGTCGAACGATGGCCTTGAAAGTTGCCTACCGGAACACGTTGCCTTGTTGACTAGTTGCATGTTGCCTTGATTTCTCCAACATGTTGCCTTGATATGTTTAAGAAAAACCTGAAAACTAGCCATGTCGCCTTCTTTTCTTGAACGACCCACGATGCCTTGAGTTATCGATCGAAGACCAGAAAACTAGCCTCGTATCCTTGATGTGTTTTTATCGGAGGCCGCGTCACCATTGTTGGTGAAATACGGCCCGGTCACCGGGTTTGATTATTGTAAGTTCCTTTTTCCTTGTCCAATTCGTGCCAAAACGGCTTTATTTTGGCGAGTTATAGAGAATTATAGCGTCTGAGTTTTTCGACTCGGCGAAGACTAGATACGCCCAAGATTAACCGGTGACGAGATGACCCAGATGAAAACCTGTCCAAAATCATATTTTGCTCAGCAACTCGAAATCCGTGCACATTTTCTCGATCACGAAAGAAATTTTACCATGTAAATCAAGACGACCTGAAAACTAGCCTTCTTGCCTTGATTATTCGAACTTGTTGCTTAGATATTTTGAACGATGACCTTGAAGCTAGGCTTGTTGCCTTGATTTTTAGACCGATGACCTGAAAACTAGCCTTTTGTGGCCTTGGTTTCTTGAACGATGACCTGAAAACTTGCCACGATGTCTTGATTTCTCCCGACGTCGTGCGCATACTAAAAATTATGCATCCTCGGGCAAATCAATGTCTGTTGCCTTGATTTCTTGAACATGTTGCCTTGATTTCTAGAACGATGACCTGAAAACTAGCCTTGTGGCCTTGAATTGTAGGACATGTTGTCTTGATATCTCAAACGAAAGCCTGATTGCTATCCCCATTGCCTTGATGGCGGCGAAGCCACCGTCGAGCACCGACAAGGCAAGCCCAATAACCCGTGAACGAAGCCCACCCCAACATCTTTCCGTGTTTTCTCGAACGACGACCTATAAACTAGCCTTGTTCCCTTGATTATTCGAACTTGTTGCTTAGATTTCTTGAAGGATGACCTTGAAACTAGGCCTGTTGCCTTTATTGTTGCCTTGATTTTTAGAACGATGACCTGAAAACTAGCCTTGTGGCCTTGGTTTCTAGAACATGATGTCTTGATATCTCGAATGACGAGCGGAGAGCAGTGCCCGTTGCCTTGATTTTTCGAACGAAGACCTGAAAAACAAGCCATATTGCCTTGATATCTCGAACCTGGTGGCTTGGTTTTTGGAACGAAGGACACGAACGATGCTTTGGTTTAAGTAAAATGTTGGCGGCCTTTCTCGGACGACGGCTGAAAGCTGGCGTGTTGCCTTGATTTATGGAGCGCCTTCGATTTATACAACATGTTGTCCGTGTTTCTCGAACGACGACCTGAAAGCTTGGATTTATTGAACGACGGCCTGAAAACAAGCCTTGCCGCCTTGATCACTCGAACATGTTGCCTTGAATTATCAAACTACTACCCGAAAGCATGTTGCCTTGAATGATCAAACACCGTCGAAGTCACTACACACGATGCATGCCCACATTAAATGAGTATATGTTGCTCTTTCGGCATTTTTGACGTCATATGAGAAAACAAAGTATAATTGGTGGTCCTAGTAAAGCGAGTCATCAGCGCGGGTTGTTATGTGTTTTTATCGGAGGCCGCGTCACCGTTGTTGGCGAATTACGGGCTGATCACCGGGTTTTATTATTGTAAGGTCCTTTATCCTTGTCCAATTCGTGCCAAACCGGCTTCATTTTGGCGAGTTAAATAGAATTATAGCGTCTGGGATTTATCGACTCGGCCAAGACTAGATACGGCCAAGATTAACCGGTGAGCAGATGACCCAGCCCGATGAAACCCGGCCAAAATCATATTTTGCTCGACAACTCGAAATCCATGGACATTTCCTCGATCACGAAAGAAATTTTACCAGGAAAATCAACGATTTCGAGCAACTTTCGTTCAATGGGTTTTTGCGAAATCGGAAGTAAAAGACCACCCGGTGACCGAAGACGACCCAACCCGATGAAAGTTAGCCAAAATCACATCTTGCTCGGTAACTCGAAATCCGTGCACATTTTCTGGATCACGAAAGAAAATTTACCAGGTAAATCAATGATTTCGAGCAACTTTCATTTAATGGGTTTTCGCTGATTCGGAAGTACAAGATCACCCGGTGACCAAAGACGACAAGACGCGGTGAAAGTGAGCCAAAATCGCATTTTGCTCGGTAACTCGAAATCCGTGCACATTTTCTCGATCATGAAAGGAATTTTGCCCAGTAAATCAAGGTTTCCGAGCAACTTTCATTCAATGGGTTTACGCTAATTCGGAAGTAAAAGACCACCCGGTGACCGAAGTCGACCCAACCCGATGAAAGTTTGCCGAAATCACATATGGATCGGTAACTCGAAATCCGTGCACATTTTCTCGATCACGAAAGAAAATTTACCAGGTAAATCAATGATTTCGAGCAACTTTCATTCAATGGGTTTTCGCTAATTCGGAAGTACAAGACCACCCGGCGACCGAAGTCGACCCAACCCGATGAAAGTTAGCCGAAATCACATATGGATCGGTAACTCGAAATCCGTGCACATTTTCTCGATCACGAAAGAAAATTTACCAGGAAAATCAATGATTTCGAGCAACTTTCATTCAATGGGTCTTTGCCAATTCGAAAGTTAAAGTCCGGTAGTGTGTGTGTACAAGTATCGAAGCTTCGGTCCCCCGGGTAATTACGGACCAAAAACATATTTTTTTTTTGGAACGTACATTATTCGTGTTAATAAAGAGCCACGCAAAATTTCGTCAAAATCCGACTTAATTTGAGGGAGTTATGGACGTTTTTTGCAAAATTATGCATCCTGGGGGAAATCAATGTCTGTTCCTGTCACCAAGCTCTTTGTGCAATATGTATATATAGGGGAAGGGTGGGAGTGACGCCCCACAGGCGTCCCGAAGGCGGGTGGGCGACCAGCGACGTCGAGGCTGCTACGACCAAGGGCAAAGCCAAGGCAAGGCCATCGGCCAAGCTCACCGGTGGTATCCAAGTCGCGATTTGCGTTTGGCTGGTGAAACCGGATCGCGACCAGCCACTCCTCGACGAGATCCTCGCAAGCGACTCATTTTCACCGATGAAAAACCTGATCGCGACCAAAATTGCCCCACGTCGTGCTAGTTCCAAAAAAATTATGCATGATATGGAAAATCAATGTCTGTTCCTGTCACCAAGCTCTTCGCGCAATATGTATATACAGGGGAAGGGTGGGAGTGACGCCCCACAGGTGCCCCAAAGGTGGGTGAGCGACCAGCGACGTCGAGGCTGTTACGACCAAGGGCAAGCAAAGGCAAGGCCATCGGCCAAGCTCACCGGTGATATCCAAGTCGCGATTTGCGTTTGCTTGGCGAAACCAGATCGCGACCAGCCACTCCTCGACGATATCCTCGCAAGCGGCCCATTGTCACCGATGAAAAACCTGATCGCGACCAAAGTTGCCCCACGTCGTGCTAGTTCCAAAAAATTACGCATGATATGGGAAATCAATGTCTGTTCCTGTCACCAAGCTCTTTGTGCAATATGTATATATAGGGGAGGGCATGGTTGCTGAATCCACCATCGAGCATCGTAAAGGCAAGCCCCAAGACCCGTGAAAGAGCCCTCCCCCAACACGTTGCCTTGATTGCTCGAACGACGACCCAAAAACTAGCCGCGTTGCCTTGATTCCTCGAACATGTTGCCTTTATTTGTGGAACCATGACCGGATGACTAGAAGCGTTGCCTAGATCTGTCGAACGACGACCTTGAAACGAGCCCGGTTGCCTTGATTCCTTGAGCATGTTGCCTTGATTTTTTGAACGATGACCTGAAAACTAGCCTAATGGAAACCATGGGTGCTATTTCTCATTGCCGAGACGTATATATTTGGGGGGACCATAGAGACGAAGCAACCATCTAGCACCAACAAGGCAAGCCCCAAGACCCGTGAAGGAGCCCACCCCCAACGTGTTGCCTTGATTGCTCGAAAGACGAGCCAAAAACTAGCCCCGTTGCCTTGATTCCTCGAACGTGTTGCCTTAATTTGTCGAACGATGACCTGATGGCTGACATTGTTGCCTAGATTTGTCGAACGACGACCATGAAACGAGTCATGTTGCCTTGATTTTTTGAACGATGACCTGAAAACTATCCTAATGCACAACATGTGGGCTGTTCCTTATTGCCTTGTTAGCTAGTCCCCCGTTGCATTGATTTCTCCAACACGTTGCCTTGATATGTCGGACGATGGCCTGAAAACTAGCCCTGTTGCCTAGATTTCTAGAACGACGAAATGGAAACTAGCCTCGCTGCCTTGATTGCTCGAACACGTTGCCTTGATATCCCTAATGACGACCTGAAAACTTGCAGCGTTGCCTTGATTACTCGCACACGTTGCTTGGAAACTAGCCACGAAGCCTTGATTTTCCCCGACGTAGTGTGCATACGAAAAATTATGCATCCTCAAGGAAATCAATGTCTGTTCCTGTCACCAAGCTCTTTGTGCAATATGTATATATAGGGGAGGGCATGGTTGCTGAATCCACCATCGAGCATCGCAAAGGCAAGCCCCAAGACCTGTGAAAGAGCCCTCCCCCAACACGTTGCCTTGATTGCTCGAACGACGACCCAAAAACTAGCTGCGTTGCCTTGATTCATCGAACATGTTGCCTTTATTTGTGGAACGATGACCGGATGACAAGAAGCGTTGCCTACATTTGTCGAACGACGACCTTGAAACGAGCCCGGTTGCCTTGATTCCTTGAGCATGTTGCCTTCATTTTTTGAACGATGACCTGAAAACTAGCCTAATGGAAAACATGGGTCCTATTCCTCATTGCCGAGACATATATATTTAGGGGGAGCATAGAGACGAAGCAACCATCTAGCACCAACAAGGAAAGGCTAAGACCCGTGAAGGAGCCCACCCCCAACGCGTTGCCTTGATTGCTCGAAAGACGAGCCAAAAACTAGCCCCATTGCCTTGATTCCTCGAACGTGTTGCCTTAATTTGTCGAACGATGACCTGATGACTAACATTGTTGCCTAGATTTGTCGAACGACAACCATGAAACTAGTCCTGTTGCCTTGGTTCCTTGAGCTTGTTACCTTGATTTTTTGAACGATGACCTGAAGACTATCCTAATGGACAACGTGTGGGCTGTTCCTTATTGCCATGTTAGCTAGTCCCCCGTTGCCTTGATTTCTCCAACACGTTGCCTTGATATGTCCAACGATGGCCTGAACACTAGCCCTGTTGCCTAGATTTCTTGAACGATGACCCGGAAACTAGCCTCGCTGCCTTGATTGCTCGAACATGTTTCCTTGATATCCCCAACGACGACCTGAAAACTTGCAATGTTGCCTTGATTACTCGCACATGTTGCCTGGAAACTAGCTACGATGCCTAGATTTTCCTCGACGTCATGTGCGTACGAAAAATTATGCATCCTCAGGGAAATCAATGTCTGTTCCTGTCACCAATCTCTTTGTGCAATATGTATATATAGGGGAGGGCATGATTGCAGAATCCACCATCGAGCATCGCAAAGGCAAGCCCCAAGACCCGTGAAAGAGCCCTCCCCCAACACTTTGCCTTGATTGCTCAAACGACGACCCAAAAACTAGCCGCGTTGCCTTGATTCCTTGAACATGTTGCCTTTATTTGTGGAATGATGAGCGGATGACTAGAACCGTTGCCTAGATTTGTCGAATGACGACCATGAAACTAGCCCAGTTGCCTTGATTCCTTGAGCATGTTGCCTTGATTTTTTTAACGATGACCTGAAAACTAGCCTAATGGAAAACATGGGTGCTATTCCTCATTGCCAAGACGTATATATTTGGGGGGACTATATAGACGAAGCAACCATCTAGCACCAACAAGGCAAGCCCTAAGACCCGTGAAGGAGCCCACCCCCCAACGCGTTGCCTTGATTGCTCGAAAGACGAGCCAAAAAATAGCCCCGTTGCCTTGATTCCACAAACGTGTTGCCTTAATTTGTCGAACGATGACCTGATAACTAACATTGTTGCCTAGATTTGTCGAACGACGACCATGAAACTAGTCATGTTGCCTTAGTTCCTTGAGCTTGTTGCCTTGATTTTTTGAACGATGACCTGAAAACTATCCTAATGGAAAACTTGTGGGCTATTCCTTATTGCCTTGACATATATATTGGGCGGACCATAGAGACGAAGTAACCATCGAGCACCAACAAGGCAAGCCCCAAGACCCATGAAGGAACCCGCCCCCCAAAGCGTTGCCTTGATTGCTCGAACGACGAGCCAAAAACTAGCCATGTTGCCTTGATTCCTCGAACGTGTTGCCTTAATTGGTCGAACGATGACCTGATGACTAACATTGTTGCCTAGATTTTTCGAATGATGACCTTGAAGCTAGTCTTTTTGCCTTGATTCCTTGAGCTTGTTGCCTTGATATTTTGAACGATGACCTGAAAACTATGTTGATGGACAACCAGGGTGTGCTATCCTCGTTTCCTTGACGTCTAATATGGGGGGACCATAGGGACGAAGCAACCATGGATCACCGACAAGGCAAGCCCCAAGACCCATGAAGGTGCCCACCCCCTAATATGTTGCCTTGATTGCTCGAACGGCGACCTAAAAAAAAGCCATGTTTCCTTGATTCCTTGAACATGTTGACTTAATTTGTCGAACGATGACATGATGACTAGCATTGTTGCTTAGATTTGTCGAACGATGACCTGATGACTAACATTGTTGCCTACATTTGTCGAACGAGGACCTGGAAACTAGTCCTGTTGCCTTGATTCCTTGAGCTTGTTGCCGTGATTTTTTGAAGGGTTTAGGTCATTTTTGGTCACTTAACTTTTGGTTTTGTGTTCATTTGGTCACTTAACTCTTTTTAAGTTTTAAAAGGTCATCAAACTTTTGGTTTCGTGCTCATTTAGTCACTTAACTTTTGTTTTGGTCCCATTTAGTCACCAAACTTTTAAAATTGTGTTCATTTAGTCACTAAACTTTTAAATTTTTTTAAAAGTTTAATGACTAAATGAGCACAATTTTAAAAGTTAGGTGACTAAATGAACACAAATCTAAAAGTTGGGTGACAAAATGTGACCAAATCAAAAGTTAAGTGACTAAATGAGTACAAAACCAAAAGTTTGATGACCTTTTAAAACTTAAAAATAGTTAAGTGACCAAATGAGAAAAAAACCAAAAGTTAAGTGACCAAAAATGACCTAAACCCTTTATTGAACGATGACTTGAAAACTATCCTGATGGACAACCAGGGTGTGCTATACTCGTTGCCTAGACGTCTAATATTTGGGGGACCATAAGGACGAAGCAACCATCGAGCACCGACAAGGCAAGCCCCAAGACCCGTGAAGGAGCCCACCCCCAAACACGTTGCCTTGTTTGCTCGAACGACGACCTAAAGAAAGCCCTATTTCCTTGATTCCTCGAACATGTTGCCTTAATTTGTCGAACGATGACATGATGAATAGCATTGTTGCCTAGATTTATCGAACGTAGAGACGACATAGGGGGACCGTAGAGACGAAGAAACCACCGAGCAGTGACAAGGCGAGCCCGAAGACCCTTGAAAGAAGCACACAACAAACATGTTGCCTTGGTTGCTCGAATGATGACCTGAAAACATGCGATGTATCCTTGATTCCTCTAACCTGTTGCATTAATTTTATGAACGATGACCTAATTACATGCCTTGCTGCCTAGATGTGTCGAACGATGGCCTTGAAAGTTGCCTACCCGAACACGTTGCCTTGTTAACTAGTTCCATGTTGCCTTGATTTCTCCAACATGTTGCCTTTATATGTTTAAGTAAATCCTGAAAACTAGCCACGTCGCCTTGTTTTCTCGAACGACGACCTGGAAACTAGCCTCGTTGGCTTGGCTGCTGGAACATGCTGCCTTGCTTTCTCTAACGACGACCAGAAAACTTGCATTTTTGCCTTTTGTTTTTAGAACGATCACATTCCATGTATCCTTGATTCCTCTAACATGTTTCATTAATTTTATGAACGATGACCTGATTACCCGTGAAGGAAGCCCATCCCAACATCTTGCCTTGTTTTCTCGAACGAAGACCTGTAAACTAGCCTTGTTGCCTTGATTATTCGAACTTGTTGCTTAGATTTCTTGAAGGATGACCTTGAAACTAGGTCTATTACCTTTATTGTTGCCTTGATTTTTAGAATGATGACCTGAAAACTAGCCTTGTTGCCTTGGTTTCTAGAACATGATGTCTTGATATCTCGAATGACGAGCGGAGAGCAGTGTCCGTTGCCTTGATTTTTCGATCGAAGACCTGAAAAAGAAGCCATGTTGCCTTGATATCTCGCACCTGATGGCTTGGTTTTTGGAATGAAGGACTTAAAATTTGCCCCGTTGCCTTGATTTCACGAACGATGCTTTGGTTTAAGTAAAATGTTTGCGGCCTTTCTCGAACGACGACTGAAAGCTGGCGTGTTGCCTTGATTTATGGAGCGCCTTTGATTTATACAACATGTAACATGTTGTCTGTGTTTCTCGAACGACGACCTGAAAGCTTGGATTTATTGAACGACAACCTGAAAACAAGCCTTGCCGCCTTAATCACTCGAACGTGTTGCCTTGAATTATCAAACTACTACCCGAAAGCATGTTGCCTTGAATTGTCAAACACCGTCGAAGTCACTACACACGATGCATGCCCATATTAAATGAGTATATGTTGCTCTTTCAGCATTTTTGACGTCTTATGAGAAAACAAAGTATAATTGGTGGTCCTAGTATAGCGCAAGTCATCACCTCGGCTTGTTATGTGTTTTTATCGGAGGCCGTGTCACCGTTGTTGGTGAATTACGGCTCGGTCACCGGGTTTTATTATTGTAAGGTCCTTTATCCTTGTCCAATTCGTGCCAAACCGGCTTCATTTTGGCGAGTTAAATAGAATTATAGCGTTTGGGATTTTTCAACTCGGCCAAGACTAGATACGACCAAGACTTATTGGTGAGCAGATGACCCAACCTGATGAAACCTGGCCAAAATCATATTTTGCTCGACAACTCGAAATCCATGCACATTTCCTCGATCACAAAAGAAATTTTACCAGGCAAATCAACGATTTCGAGCAACTTTCATTCAATGGGTTTTTGCGAAATCGGATGTAAAACACCACTCGGTGACCAAAGACGACCCAACCCGATGAAAGTTAGCCAAAATCACATATTGCTCGGTGACTCGAAATCCGTGCACATTTTCTGGATCACAAAAGAAAATTTACCAGGTAAATCAATGATTTCGAGCAACTTTCATTTAATGGGTTTTCGCTGATTCGGAAGTACAAGATCACCCGGTGACCAAAGAGGACAACACGCGGTGAAAGTTAGCCAAAATCGCATTTTGCTCGGTAACTCAAAATCCATGCACATTTTCTTAATCATGAAAGGAATTTTGTCGTGTAAATCAAGGTTTTCCGAGCAACTTTCATTCAATGGCTTTTCGCTAATTCGGAAGTACAAGACCACCCGGTGACCGAAGTCGATCCAACCCGATGAAAGTTAGCCGAAATCACATATGGATCGTTTACTCAAAATCCATGCACATTTTCTCGATCAAGAAAGAAAATTTACCAGGTAAATCAATGATTTTGAGCAACTTTCATTCAATGGGTTTTTGCCAATTCGAAAGTTAAAGTTCGGTAGTGTGTGTGTACAAGTGTTGAAGCTTCGGTCCCTCGGGTAATTACGGACCAAAAACATATTTTTTTTTAAATGTACATTATTCGTGTTAATAAAGAGCCACGCAAAATTTCGTCAAAATCCGACTTAATTTGAGGGAGTTATGGACGTTTTTTGCAAAATTATGCATCCTGGGGGAAATTAATATCTGTTCTTGTCACCAAGCTCTTTGTGCAATATTTATATATAGGGGAACGGTGGGAGTGACGCCCCACAGGCGTCCCGAAGGCAGGTGGGCGACCAGCGACGTCGAGGCTGCTACGACCAAGGGCAAAGCCAAGGCAAGGCCATCGGCCAAGCTCACCGGTGATATCCAAGTAGTGATTTGCATTTCGTTGGTGAAACCAGATCGCGACCAGCCACTCCTCGACGAGATCCTCGCAAGGGACCCATTTTCACCGATGAAAAACCTGATCGCAACCAAAATTGCCCCACGGCGTGCTAGTTCCAAAAAATTATGCATGATATGGAAAATCAATGTCTTTTCCTGTCACCAAGCTCTTTGCGCAATATGTATATATAGGGGAAGGATGGGAGTGACGCCCCACAGGTGCCCCGAAGGTGGGTGAGCGACCAGCGACGTCGAGGCTGTTACGACCAAGGTCAAGCCAAGGCAAGGCCATCGATGTAGAGGGTATTCATAACACCTTTCATGTGTGTTATTTGTGAAAGTTCACAGGAGATGTGCCCGACATAATTCCGATTTCTGAGTTAAGGTTAGATGAAAACAAAAGGTTGATCGAAGAACCTGAGGCAATCGTTGATCGTGATTCCGCGGATGGAATCATCCTAAGGGGGAGAGAATTGTAACACTCGTGTTTCTAGCCTAGGCATTTATATTGAGTTGATAGTCTAGGTTAACCTTTGTAACTCATTTTGAAGAAATGAAAAGGAATTATCTGAATATTATGTGAATTATGTGTTTTATGCTTAATTATTAGGGCTTAATTAATTAAGAATAAAACTAAGCATCAAAATTAAAGTTGCAGATAAGCCCGATATCTTTTCATAAAGTTGTAGTGGTCGAAAAAAGGATTTCGGAGATATAAAGAATACCAAAATCCGAGTTATACCGAAGAAGTTATGACCTGTCGAAGTTTCGCGACAAAACCGGCACGGTGCTGAATGTTGTAAAAAGTGAGTTTTCGATAAACTACTTTTTAGCCTTAGTAATCTAAACGAAAGTCGTAGTATTCGTTTAACCGAGAAATTCGATAAAAAGAACGCCCAAATCTGACTTCGTATGAGGAAGTTATGATTTTTCGAAGTTTCAGCTTAGCAATAGACAGCTAAAAACTCGAATTTTAGATCGAGCGATTTTTAGCCGACACAACCTAAACGAGAATTGAAGGTCTCGTCATTAGGAGCACAACAGTAAAAAGTCTAATGAAAACGGACGTCGGGTGAAGAAGTTATGTATTTTTAACGGATTTCCTGTCCCGGTCTTTTAAAAATAATAATATAAAATTTAAAGTCAAAATTAGCCGACGAAGTCTAAACGGAAGTTGTAGAGCGTAATTTTAGCTACGCGTTCATATAAAGAACGTCAAAAACGGAGCTCGTATGTGAAAGTTATGGATTTTAGAAGTTTTGGCGCGAAAATCGTGAAAATTCACATAGTCACGAGTTGCCACGTCACCCTCGCTGAAAAAGTGCCACGTGTCCTGCTGAGTCATCCGAGCTGCTGAGTCACCAGGCTGCTGAGTCACCGAAGCTTCACCCTATAAATAGAAGGCTGCGAGTCTTCTCGGATATTGTTAAGAAATTGCCATATTTAGCCCCTTTCTTCATATTTTCTTCATCTTAACATCTCGCAAAGCCCCGGTATCGATTGTAAAGCCCGGAATACTCCACGAAGTGCCCGAGAAGCCCGAAAAATTTATTTTTTCGGTTTTGAAGCCCGACTTTTGCAAAGCCCGGTTTCTCAATAAAACTCCCGGTTTTATTAGAAACGATCGTTTTAGGAAACGAATCGCTGCCCGATTTTCATCAAAACATGTGAGTGTGTAGTTACTTTCAATTTACACAGAGATATGAAGTATTTACCTTGAAATACGTGTTATGTGTAAATATGCTAATTGTTTATTCAAGGTGACTATTGAATTAATGTTTTATACAAGTTTTAAACTGTATATGATTTTTATCTACAAAATATGTTGGGTAGAACATGGGTAGATGAAATAGTTGATGTGTGTTAAAAAGGTGAGAGGCCTCGATGTTGATGTTGTTATTGTTGTTGTTGTTGTAGTCATCTAGCGGAGTATAGATGACGACCACGGACTTTCTAGATAGTCCAGTGCAACACTAGCAGATTCACAACTTGTAGGTGTTGATGAATTAAATGTTTATTGTCGTACTCCATCCCCCTCATGGTTGCCTTAAGGACATGTATGGCTGAGGAAACCCCTTAGCAGTAGTGTCCATCCCAATGATAATCCTTGGGCTAGGTCCCTTGTGATAGGTGTTTAGGGACGTAAAGTGAGGACAACGGGAATGGGTAATAAGGGTTATTGTTGATTGCTGAACTTAATAAGTATATTATTATTGTGGGTTGAAAACCCTATATGCTCACCAGGCTCCCAAGCCTGACCCACTCAGTTTTATGATTATAGGTAGTGGACCCCGAGCATAGTCGGAGGACAACGAGAGATTTTTGGATTATAGGCCAGTAGTTGTAAATAAATGTTGAAAGGCTTATAATGTCTTGTTTATGCATTTGATCTGTATCGGAACATGACATCTCGAGGTTTTGATATATATGGAAAATATATACCTTCTTAATGAAGGATTTTGATAAACTTTTATCATGTGTTGTTTGGGGACCAATTCCGTAACATATTTTAAAAAGATTTCTCTGATTTTATTTTAAAAAGCATAAATTAAATCGGTTTTTTTTGGCCGAGAAATTAGGGGATGTCACAACCTTGAAGCTAGGCCTGTTACCTTTATTGTTGCCTTGATTTTTAGAACGATGACCTGAAAACTAGCCTTGTTGCCTTGGTTTCTAGAACATGATGTCTTGATATCGCGAATGACGAGCGGAGAGCAGTGCCCGTTGCCTTGATTTTTCGATCGAAGACCTGAAAAACAAGCCATGTTGCCTTGATATCTCGCACCTGATGGCTTGGTTTTTGGAACGAAGGACTTAAAATTTGCCCCGTTGCCTTGATTTCACGAACGATGCTTTGGTTTAAGTAAAATGTTTGCGGCCTTTCTCAGACAACGGCTGAAAGTTGGCGTGTTGCCTTGATTTATGGAGCGCCTTTGTTTATACAACATGTTGTCCGTGTTTCTCGAACGACGACCTGAAAGCTTAGATTTATTGAACGATGGCCTGTAAACAAGCCTTGCTGCCTTGATCACTCGAACATGTTGCCTTGAAATATCAAACTACTACCTGAAAGCATGTTGCCTTGAATTATCAAACACCGTCAAAGTCACTACGCACGATGCATGCCCATATTTAACGAGTATATGTTGCTCTTTCGGCATTTTTTACGTCTTATGAGAAAACAAAGTATAATTGGTGGTCCTAGTAAAGCTCAAGTCATCAGCTCGGGTTGTTATGTGTTTTTATTGGAGGCCGCGTCAGCGTTGTTTGTGAATTACGGCCCGGTCACCGGGTTTTATTATTGTAAGGTCCTTTATCCTTGTCCAATTCGTGCCAAACCGGCTTCATTTTGGCGAGTTAAATAGATTTATAGCGTCTGGGATTTTTCGACTCGGCCAAGACTAGATACAACTAAGATTAACCGGTGAGCAGATGACCCAACCCGATGAAACCTGGCCAAAATCATATTTTGCTCGACAACTCGAAATCCATGCACACTCGTTGGCTTAATGCCCATGCTTCCCACACTTGAAACAAGTCACCTCCTCACCGAATTTTCCAGAGTGTTTCTTTTTGCACTTCTCGCACCATCTTTCTTCACTTCCTCCTCCTCTTTCAAACTTCTTTGAGAATTTTCTCTTCTCATTGGACTTTGAAGATCCTTCAAATTTCCTTTTATCTCCTACATCCGCTCTCTCCAGACCCTTCTCTCGTATCTGGTTTTCAACATTCTTGGCTGCCCAGATGGCTCCTTTCAATGTGGTTGCTTGCATGACCCTTAGTCCAAAGTCTGCTGGTAATCCATGGGCAAACTTGTTGACCTTGGAGAGCTCAGTTGGAACTAGGTAAGGAACAAGCTTCATTTTCTCCGTAAAACTTGCAGCATACTCAATCACACTTATCCTTCCCTTCTTTAGATTCTGGAACTCATTGTTGATCTCCAGAAGATCCTGCTCAGAGCAGTACTACATCTTTAATTGCACCAAAAAAATCTTTCCACGACATCTTGTTCGCTTGTCCTTTGGGCATCGAATCAGCTAGTAGCTTCCACCAGCTTAATACTCCAGAATTCAACAGAGGAACCGCGAGAGCGCTCTTCTGCTTGTTGCTACACTCGCAACTCTCAAACATCGTCTCCATCTCAGAGATCCAGTTCATGACTTCCACCAGCGTCAAGCTTCCAGATAGACTTGGTGGTTTGGACACCATGAAATCCTTGTATTTGCATCCACGTCCATCATTTCCTCCATCCTGGTGGTTTTGCCTAACTATCGGTGGGTTGGCTTGACCAACAGTCCCACTATAGTTTCCCTCCTCAATCTGCCCTTCGTTTAACTCGGGCTGTTCAAAATGTATTTTATTCATTTTAAAACGTTTGGGATGTCATCGTTAATACAGAAACATAAGCATAAACAGAACTTACATTTATTTACACTAGTGATCTACATCTCTTTAATTGCTCAGTGTAATGTGACTTCCTAACAACACCAGTGACATAAATAAACTGAGTGGGTCAGGTTGGGAAACCTGGTGAGTACATAGGGTTTTCAACCTACAATAATATAATTATTATGTTTAAACAATTAAACAATCAACCCAATTACCCATCCCCATTATCTTCCTTATTCTTAAGGATCTACCCTAAGAATCCGCTATTTCTCATTCATTCATTCCTAAGGATCATCCTAAGGAAACAACATGAATTCCATTGTTGTCAATGACACGTTGGTCAAACGCAGCTGCTAATATTATCACTTAGGCGCAACTGCCAGAATTTGGACATTTTCTAGGAGGCGCTTCTGCTAGTATTGACCTTTAAACGCTACTGTCATGGTCATAAGACTCCCTATTAGGCGCAGCTGCCGATACTGTAGATCTAAAACATCTACGGGTTGTGGCACAGCTGCCAGTGCTCATCTATAGGGTACTAGGTCCACTGCTGCCAATGTATACCTATAGGGCACTAGGCCCGCACTACTAGTGTTCCTCTATTTCAGCTTCTATTCCTCATCATTTATCTACCCATGTTTTACCCAACATATTTTGTAGATATAAAATACTTATACAGTTTAAATCATTGAAAACATGTATAAAACGTTCATCCAGCATAGATAACAAGTATTCAGATAATATGCACACATAGCACGTAATTTATGTAAAATACTTCATATCTATGTGTAAGCTGAAAGGGACCATGCGCTCACTTGAAAGGTGTTGACTCAGCACTCGGACAACGCTTCGATACTCTCAAAACGATTTCCTTCGATAAAACCTAGTATCAATACCATTAGGGTTTAGTCTAACGATAACCGCGACTAATTAATGTTGGGTTTTGAGCATTCTAACACTCCTATGGTGTACATGCAACCCTATAAACCTTGGATCTATGTTTTCTCTATTATACATGCAAATAAGAACTTTCCAAGGCTTTAATACTAACTAGCATATTATGAAGTTCTTATACTACAAAGTTCTAGTTAGATGACATACCTTTTGATGTAGCTTGATGTCTTCAAGCTTTAAGAGCTTAGCCCCAATAGTGTGGAAGCCTCAAGTGGAATCACAAATCACCAAAACACCTTGGAAGACTTTAGAGAATATGGATACTTGGTTCTCTCTAGTGAAATCGGCTAGCCCTTCATAGTGTACCCACACTAGTGCCAATTTCACCAACCAATGACATCTTTATATAGTATGGAGACTAAGGTTAAACCCATGACCTTTCATTTCATATGATCCATGGGTTAAACACTCCATGGACTATCCATGAAAGCTTAGCCCATCCTAAATGAACTTGGCCTATTCCATATATATAAGAGTCCATATTTAATTAGTTCATTTTGATCACTTAATTAATTCTAAATTAATTATTGATCAATACTAATTAAATAATATGATTCCATATTAATATATTAGAACTTATAATATATTAATATTAATCATAAATATACTATTCTCAAAAGATTGTCCATATAAATTGTGTCGGTGAAGTGCAACCCAAATGCACCATGCCGGGTCAGGTCAAGTACATACCAAATATAGTTATGGACTTAGACATTAATCCAACAGTCTCCTACTTGGACAACCAACTCATAGTAACAACTCATATCTCTAGGTTTGAAGAATATAAGATATTATCGTCTCATGATCACTCGTGATAAAATCCATGAAGTGATTCCAATGAGCGCGCGTTGAATCCAATACTCAGAACTTATGAGCACTCATGAGTGTTGTAGCCCTTTGTCCAACATCTTAGACCTCTACAAGCCAACCCATGATAGTCTTGATTCATATCTACTTCCAACATATGACCGACTGTGGATGGTTTGAATAACTTAGTCATTCCGAAAGAATAACCTAGTTTATTCTGGAAGTCAAAACATGCAAAATGAAACACAAGAATAATTGAATCCAATATGGTCTCAGAACTTATGAATATAAATAAAACACCTTTTATTTATCACCATATGATTACACATTATTCATTGTATATTGTTTCAGCTATCAACTTTATTCTTGAATTTAAAACAATAGTTGTCCCATGCTCCAAGCATGTACACTAGGTTTTCTAAACACTAGTCATGCCACACACCAAGTATGCATACTATGTTTGTCTATGACCTTTACTTTGTGAAATAGATCAATTGAACATAACTCCAATGATCATCTTTCACAGTCCCAAATCCTTACAGCAAATGCAAGAATTCCAAATTCATGCCATTTACTAAAATCTGACAGATTCTAAACTTATATGCATTGATCCTCTTGTAATGATTATGCACAAAGTCAGAAAGACTTCACAACAACCATTACAGAGCATTCCAAAGGAGATCAACTCCTTGTAAACATCCTTCTTGCATTAAGTTTCCTAATCTTACACAGATTAAATAATTTCTAACTTTGAAACATTTCCAGATTCCATTTTGACTATCACTTCTGAACAAGAGTTGCCTCCTTACAGATTATGTCAATATGGTCCTTCTAGAATTATTACTATACTTCCAATTGTCCTTGAGCAACCAGTCTTTGGTAAACCTTATATTGTCCTCGACAATTGCTTAATCATTTTAGTCATATCAATTTCTAGACCTTTTTCCCTTCTTAATGCCCCAGGCATTTGGAAAAAATTAGAAAGAATGAATATAGCACATGTAATCGATCCTATATCTGAAGCATATGGGACACGATTAATGATGTCTCACATAAATACTAAACCAGTCTTTTTCTATAATATTTCCATTTCTATTTGCCAAGTTCTCATAATTTAGATTGTGAAAAGGAATGCCGTAATCATAATCGAATTTTTCGAACGCAAATAATGAACCCATATATAGAATTTCCTTATGTTGAGCCATTCCAACATGAAATTCATATATATATATATATATATATATATATATATATATATATATATATATATATTCTTGACTAAAGATGATTAAAATCCCAATCTAAGCTTTTAGAATTGAGATGAATTATAATATCCTCTCCCTTAATTATAGCAAAACAACTTTTTCCCAATTGAAACTTTTGTTTTCTATAATTAACATTACTAACTTTCAATAATTATCATGCTCCCACTAACATGATGATTATTAGCATAACACTTATGCTCCCACTAGCTTTGACATGTATTCAGAAATCAGCTGACTTTCTTACCAAAGTTCAGATTTCTGATACTAGATTGTTTTGATAAAACTTTATCAAAATCATACACCTTCCCTTAGATAGCTCATAGGTGTATCTAAACAATTATGAAGAGGGATGCCGTAACCACACACGCTCCACTAACGACTTTGAGAATGCAAATATCACAATTGCTATCTAGCTAAAATCTACTTAGTGAAAGTGTTTCCTCACCATCATTTTCATGAATCGGAGAGAAACCTTATGACACTTAGATTTTTATGGTGTATGAGTTCCTACCCATATGAATTTGTCAAAACCATAATCACAAGACAAGAATAATGACAAATCCAAACTCATATGGATTGAACTCAATCTTAATTTCTTGCCACCTGGCAGCTCAAGGGCCTGCCATTGCTTCCAAGTTGTTGTGCAACCAATTGAGAACTCTAAGAACTCATATGCAAAGCCAACTTTAACTGGAATGGGCACAGAATATGTAAACACGATAGGTTATAAACCTCAAGTCGTGTGCTAGTGAAGAACTTCAGGTTTATTCTTGATTAGTTCTTGAGACTTTCAAGACCTTTAAGACTCCCACTGTCCTCTTGACATATAAGACTTTCTTGTCAGATATTCAAGAGATAGTGTGGATTCTAATCAAGAAAAACACTTCACACAATTGGCCTTAGTTGGTCTTTGTTTTATCCAAAACATCACAACTTACCAATTTCAAATGTACAAGAGTAGAAAACTTTTACTCTTACATTTGACAAGTGTTTTAAACCTTCTTTAAGACATGTCACTCAAGTTACAATCTTGGAGTATGACTCTAAGAATTGTTTTTTTTTTTTTTGGAATGAAGTATGAATCATCTTCTTGATTTAACCACTTCAACAACTCATAACTCCTCTTCTTAACTATCAGAATGTACTTAGAGGATGAATTATGATAAGGTCTCAAAATCATTAAGATGATCTTAAAACATGATACTAAAGTACTCTCCCATCTTTTCAGATTTGAGAAACTTTTATCCTTCTGCCTAATTTGATTCTTCTTATTCGTTCTGTCATACATTGAAAATTTTTCAATCCTTCAGAATTATACTTAAGCTTTTAAGTATAATCACATTTACTAAACCTTAGTAAATCATGATGAATATTCTTATCCATCTTTTGTGGTGGACTTTGATAAGTGCACAAGAAAGTGTACTTGATCCCTTAGTCCTTCACTTGACTCACACATCCATGTGAACAAGCAGTTAGTCTTAATTTTCCAAAGCTCGAAACTTCTCATTCATCATACTATACAACTTGCATGATTCCAAGTTTCTATCCAACTGAAACTTGGGTGATGAGAATCTTTCCTTATTTGGTAAATTTAGACACTACCACAAATGAAAGAATCAAATTCATATTTCCAATACTGTTATCAATGGAATCATATAAATAACATCTTTTTTCCCCAAATGCCATTGTAAGGATATTTTAAAATAAATAAAATTAAAAACTTTTTCTTTTATTTGAAAACTTTGCGGAAAAACTAATCCTTACAATGCAGATGTATATGAAAACTTGTTGTCATCTATTCCTAAGCAATCTATCACAACTCTTAAGCACATGCTCAAAATTCTGATCACCGAACCATGCGATTGAAATCCATCTTCGCGATCAGAATCAGCATATACTTTCTTTAAGTTTCTTTACTTTTCTTTGATTCTTAAAACATCAACATGTGACCCAGCCACATCATATAATAAGAATCTCCAAGTAGGAACTTAATAGAGTTAGACAATGGACTTTACCTGAAATTAAGTCAAACTTATTGACTTTATCATCCTTAGGTAAGTTTGGCAGCTTCATAACCAAAGCCCCTTCCTTTGGCAATAGAAACATATGGACCCTTAGATAATAGTACATGGGACTATCTCAGACTTAGCCTTTCTCCTTACCATTTGGTCAACCAAGTTGACTATGGCCAATCCCTTTCCATTGGGAAGAGAATGCATTTCTGGATTTCCTGTGTCACTATTATCCTTGTCCATAAAGTTTTGGGAAGTTGATATCCTAATCAAATTTGCTTTACTAGTACACTAAATCACTTCTGATTTAGCAGCACCAAGCAAATAGATAAGGCCATTAAGGGTCTTGTCATAGTCTATTTCGTAGGAGTCCCAAAGGAACTCACTATGTGACTTAGAAAGTGATTGAACCACTAACTTTCTCAAGACTTTGACACCCAACTCTCTCGGCTTGTCAGTGTTGGATAAGGTGTCTAAGTCCATAACTTACTTGGTATATACTTGACCCGACACGGCATGGTCCATTTGGATTGCACTTCAACCGAACAATTTATGGATAATTTTATGAGAGTTATACACATATGTTTATTAAAATATTATAAGCTATAATATATTAATATGAAGTCATGTTATTTAATTAGTCTTAGTCTTAAATTAATTATGAATTAATTTAGAGATTAAAAGGAAGACTAATTAGATTGTAGGCTATTGGTTTTATATAGTATGGGCTAACACTCATTTGTTAATGGGCTAGGCTTGTATGGAAATCCATGGATGATCCATGGAGCTTTTAACCCATGGATCCTTGGAAAAGGAAAGGTCATGGGTTATTAGGGTTTCACCCTAATCATGTACACTATATAAGCATGCTTATGTTGCATGAAATAGCCACTAGTGTGTGTGCTTGTGTGTGGCCGAAAATTACAAGTGTGTGTACTCTATCAAAGTTTTCCAAGTGTTTGTGGTGATTTGTGATTCCATTTGAGGCATTCACATTATTGGTGCTTGGCTCTCAAACTCCAAAGAATCAATCCCATCAAAAGGTATGTAATCTCATCTAACTCTTTTATGTTTAAATGTTCCCCATGCCATGTTAGATAGGTTATGAACCTTGGAAAAATTATTATTTTGCATGTATTTAGACAAACATAGATCCAAGGTTTATTAGGGTTGCATGCACACTTAGGAAGTGTTAGATTGCTCAAAACCCAACAGTGGTATCAGAGCCTAGGCTTGCTTGTTTGATACTTGATGCAAAATAGAGAAAAAAGTTGAAATTGTTGTTGTCTGGCTGAAGTACTCGCCGATTCCAAGGCAAAATTCATCCTACTCACCGAGTAGGTTTGTGCACTCGGCGAGTAGAATGTTCAGAGTGCAGAATTTCGACTTTTGCTGCTGGAAATGGACTAGAAACATTACCCTAAACTGTTTTGGTGTTTTAAAACTTGTTTTAGTTGGTGTAATGGTTGTTCTAATCCATTTACAATAGCATATATCAAAATTCCATGTTTTATGTGTTCATATAATTCTTGAAATTTTGATGATCATGTTCATGTTCTTATGAATTTAGAAGATGATAGGAATTATTTGCTGAATTGTTTACAATTAATTCTTGATCATTTATGTGTTTTAATGGAGTCCATAATTTGTCCTCAAGTTATGGATATCCAAAGGTCACTTTTCTTTAACACGCACATTTAAACACATAAGTTACATGAAAATGAAGAGTCTTCATTTTTAAGAACCTTTAATTCATAAGTTATGAAATGAAAAGTTTTGGTTAATTACAAAACTTGCCCTCAAGTTTTGGAATTTGTAAAGTTTCACACACTTTAATAAACTTTAATTCCAACCCTTAGAGTTTTAATAGTTAAAATTCAACCCTTATACTATTTATAACATTAATGGTTAATTATTATATATATGTGTAAGAATAAGTCGTTCTATCGTTAGTAGGCCTCATTCACGAAGCCGGTCTATAAGGTGGGTATAAGGTTGTTGCCTATAAAATGGCAACTTAATGGGTGTCCACTCTCACCCACCGCTTGCTTGACTGGTGGAGGGTCGTTAGCCGAACGGGTAGAACAATGACTTTAAATCCTCATTAAAAGTATAATGATTATTATAAAGTAACTAAACCTCTTTAATTCCCAATCTTATTTATTTTAGGAAAAATGTGAACATGGTGCTAGTCCATGGAATTCACACTTTGTACCTTACCAAGTCGTTGGTGGAGCGTGTGTGGTTAACCGGCACACTAACTTGGACTAGTAAGGATCACGAAGGGTGACTTAATGTTTGTCATAGATCAATGGAGCGTGTGTGGTTAACCGTCACATTGATTAGGTGATAATATTAAGGGTACCAAGTGAATTAGCATGGTTATTCACACCTTGTTTTGTGATCCTCGGCATCCCAATCACAAAACTTGAAGGGCACAATCAAGATTGAAACATGCCATTAAAAATTTCAATGAATCTCAAAAGAATCTAGGAATTTCAAATCCAATTAAAACCTAATAATTCATTTTGTTTTTCATGGTGGAAATTGGTGAATCGTCATTCACCTACCTTTCAAATATATTATTACTTAGATTACGGCATCCCTCTTCTAAGTATAATATATTGTGATTGGGTCCTAGCCTTAATATTACATTTGGGTGTCTTATTAAGGATTCTATATATCTAATCTAAACTTGCTTTCTTCTTTCAGATGTCTTCCAACACTAATGCTTCAGGCTCTAACCCAACTGGTTCTTTCTCTCATGAATATTTGTGGGAGAGTCATCTTTGATGGTTCCAACTTCATGGATTGGATTAGGAACATCAGGATGGTTACTCGTTATGAGGACAAGGAATATGTCCTCGATAAGGAGTTAAAAGAGCTTGATGTGTCTACTGCTACTCCTGAGGAGATCGCTGAATTCAGGACACATGAGAGAGATGCTACTAAGGTGGCATGCATCATGATGGTCACGATGACAGCCGAGCTCCAAAAGTCATATGAAGATTTCTACCCTTTTGAGATGCACCAAGACCTGATGGAGAGGTACCATCAGAGTGCTCGTTAGGAGCGGTATGAAATCATCTCCTCCATAATAACAACCCGCATGAAGGACGGTGAATCCGTCACGGCCCACATGCAAAAGATGCAAAGGTATGTGGACCGTTTGCTGAAGCTGAATGTAAACTTCCCTGAGGAGTTGGCAATTGACATCATTTTGCACTCCTTACCTTCTTGTTATGACCACTTTCGTATGACATATCATATGAACAAGGAGGAAGTTACCCTCAGCAAGCTTCAAGGACTCTTGAAGACCGCTGAAACTGGTCTTAAGGGCAAGGCGGTTGTTACCTCTACTACTCCTATTCCAACATCTACCCCAGTTTTGGCTATCGGGCAAGGCAAAGGGAAAAAGAGGAAGCACCCTTCGAAGGGTACCAAGGGAAAGTCTCTTGAAGGCTCCTTATCGAATACCAAGAGTGGTTCTGTCACTCCTTCTGCCATTCCCAAGGATGCTGATTGCTATTATTGCCTGGACAAGGGGCACTGGAAGTGAAACTGCCCTAAGTACTTGCAGGATCTAAAGGATGGGAAAGTGAAACCTACCCATGCAGGTATTTACACAATATTGTCTAATTACTCATCATATTCTAACTCTTGGGTGCTTGATACAGGATGTGGTATTCACATATGCTCTGATTTGCAGGGCCTAAGAAGAAGTGAGGATGTGGAGCACGGGAAGATAAACTTGATCATGGGGAATAGGAAGGCTTCACCTGTTTCCAAGATTGGAGTTTATACTTTGTTGCTTAATAATGGGTTAAAGTTAGATTTGAATAAATGTGTGTACTCGTCTGAAATGGCAAGGAATATTATTTCTTTTCATGCTTTGTACATACAAGGTTTTACCTTTTCGTTTGATAATGAATGTGGTGGTATTAATGCTTTCTTTAAAAATGTGTTTTATTTTAGAGCATTACCTTGTGATGGTGTGTATGAAACTGTGTCGATTGTAGACAACTTAGGAAATAATGTGTCGTATATTGATTCTTCTACTAGCCTAGATAAAGCATCATTGTGGCATTGTCGTCTTGGACATGTAAACAAGAAACGCATAGGCCAACTCCAAAAGAGTGGAGTCTTGGAGTCATTCGACCTTAAATCGGATGATAGTTGTGAATCTTGTCTACTTGGAAAGATGACAAAATCACCCTTCACTGGAACATGTGAAAGGGGTGAGGGTTTGTTGGACCTAATACATACTGATGTATGTGGGCCATTCAAAACCGCCACAAGGGATGCTAATCGGTATTATGTGACTTTTATTGATGATTTTAGTAGATATGGGTATGTCTACTTAATCAAACATAAGTCAGAAACCTTTGAAAGGTTTAAGGAATTCAAACAGGAAGTAGAAAATCAATTGGGCAGGAACATTAAGATGCTTCGATCCAATCGAGGTGGTGAGTATCTTAGTACCGAGTTCCTTGACTATCTTAAGGAGTATGGGATTGTCTCACAATTGACTCCTCCCAGGACACCACAGCTAAATGGTATAGCTGAGAGGCGTAATCGAACCTTGTTAGACATGGTTCGCTCTATGATGAGTCGAGCTTCGCTACCAATCTCTTTTTGGGGGTATGCCTTAGAGACTGCCGCCCATATCCTTAATCTAGTCCCTACAAAGAAGGTTGCCAAAACACCTCATGAGATGTGGACTGGGAAGGTTCCCAATTTAGACCACATCAAGATTTGGAGTTGCGAGGCTTTCGTGAGGCGTGAAAATCATGATAAGCTCGAACCCCAAAGTGAAAGGTGTATTTTCATCGGCTACCTACAGAAATCCTTCGGTTACCTCTTTTATAGACCCAGTGAGAATGTGTTCTTTGTAGCAAGAAGAGGGGTCTTTCGTGAGAGAGAGTTTATAAGCCAAGGAGATAGTGGGAGGCAAATTGATCTTGAAGAAATTCAAGAAGCAATTGGTGAAGGAACCTCAGACACTAGCAATCAACCTGAGGAGGAAACTCCTGTTGAGCAAGCTGACATGTTTGTACCTCCGAGGCGTTCCACACGGGTTAGGAACACACCTTCGTTTTATTATGGCTTTCATATTACTACGGAAGGTGATACGTTTATCAGTGATAGTACACTGGTAAATTTGGATGAACCTAGCAGTGTTAAGGAAGCCATGGCAGGCCCGGAGTCTGCTAAATGGAAGGAGGCTATGGACAACGAGATACAGTCCATGTATGACAATCAAGTTTGGAACTTGGTTGACAATGATCTTCAAGAAGAAGACCGACATGGAAGGAAAAGTGCATACTTATAAGGCTCGACTGGTTGCGAAGGGTTTTACTCAGACTCAGGGTATTGATTATGATGAAACTGTTGGATATAGTGTCTAAGTCCATAACTATATTTGGTATGTACTTGACCCGACCCGGCATGGTCCATTTGGGTTGCACTTCACCCGAACAATTTATGGATAATATTTGAGAATAGTACAAGTTATGATTTATTAATATATTATAAGTTCTAATATATTAATATAAGATCATATTATTTAATTAGTAGTGATCTATAATTTATCTAGGATTAATTTAGTGATCAAAGATATTACTAATTAAATATGGGCTTCTATATTTATATAGTGTGGGCTTATGCTTATTTGGAATGGGCTAGGCTTGGATGGAGAAGTCCATGGATACTCCATGGAGCTTTAACCCATGGATCTCATGGAAATGAAGAGACATGGGTATTAGGGTTTACATGGATGTAACCCTAATCCACCACACTATATAAAGGAGGTCTTGGTTCTTTAAATCACACTAGTTGACACATGTTGAGGTGAGGGCCGATTTCAAGAGAAGTGGTGACTATTCTCTCAAAGTTCCAAGTTTGTGGTGATTTGTGACTTTCATTTGACGCATCCACACTATTGGTGCTAGGCTCTAAAACTCCAAGCAATCAACTACAACTACAAGGTAAGTGTTTCTACTAGCTTTATTTGATTCAAGTTCCCCATGCCATGCTAGTTAGGATATAAGCCTTGGAAAAATAATTATTTGCATGTACCTTAGACAAACATAGATCCAAGGTTTATTAGGGTTGCATGTACACTTAGGAAGTGTTAGAATGCTCAAAACCCTTCAGTGGTCTCAGAGCCTAGGCTTGTTTGTTTGATACTTGTTTCAATATGCTTGAAAAAGTCGAAATCTTGTTGTCTGACTGCTGGACTCACCGAGTCCATGGGGGGACTCACCGAGTTCACTTGTATCTTCAACCTACTCGCCGAGTAGGTTCATGCACTCGGCAAGTAGGGTCGACAGAGTGTAGATTTTCGACTTTAGTTGCTGGAAATGGATTAGAAACATTACCCTAAACTGTTATGGTACTTGAAAACTTGTTTTAGAAGGTGTAATTTCTTTTCTAACTCATTTACAACAACTAGTTACCAAAATTACAAAGATTAAGTGTGATTTTGATATATGAAAGTGTTAATGTTCATGATCTTGTTCTTATGATGTTTAGATGATCATAGGAATTATTTGTAACCTATGTGGTAGATTAATTCTTGATCATAATGTGATTTAATGGAGTCCATAACTTGTCCTCAAGTTATGGAAAACCAAAAGTCTCTTGGATTGAAAACCATTAAAAGAACACAAGAGTTAGAAAAGTGAAGAGTCTTCATTTTATTACTCTATTAAACTCATAAGTTACAAGATATCAAAAGTTTTGAAAGTTTACAAAACTTGCCCTCAAGTTTTGGAACAAGTAAAGTCAAGTTAAAACTTTAGTTCCAACCCTTAGAATTTTAAAAGTTAAAATTCAACCCTCATACTTATATTATTATGATTTAATAATTATATATATATATATATATATATATATATATATATATATATATATATGTATATGTATAAGAACAAAGTCGTCTTACCGCTAGTACGCCTCATTCACGAAGCCGGTCTATAAGGTGGGTATAAGGTTGTTGCCTATAAAATGGTGACTTAATGGGTGTCCACTCTCACCCACCGCTTGCTTGACTGGTGGTGGGTCGTTAGCCGAACGGGTAAGACAAGGACTTATAAATTCTCATTTAAAGTACGATGAATATTATAAAGTAACTAAATGTTTTATTAAATTCCCAATCTTAGTTACTTTAGGAAAAATGTGAATAAGGTGCTAATCCATGAAATCACACTTTACACTTTGATTAAGTCGTTGGTGGAGCGTGTGTGGTTAACCGACACACTAACTTGGACTTAACAAGGTAGGTAAAGGGTGACTTAGGGTTTATTATAGTATCGATGGAGCGTGTGTGGTTTACCGGCACATCGATTGAGTGATAAACCTTAAGGGTACCAAGTGATTTGCATGGTTACTTCACACCTCGTTTTGTGATCCTCGACATCCCAGTCACAAAACTTGGAGGGCACACTCGAGATTGAAACATGCCTTTGAATAGTTCATTGAATCTCAAAGAATCTAGGAATTTCTAAGAACCAATCAAAAACCTAATACTTAAATGTTTCGGTTTTCGTGGTGGAAATTGGTGAATCGTCATTCACCTACCTTTCAAATATGGTATAGCTTAGATGACTGCATACCTCTTCTAAGTTATATTATATTGTGATTGGATCCTAGCCTTAATATTACATTTGGGTGTTTTATTAAGGACACTCTTATATCTAAACTAATCTTGTTCTCTTCTTTTCAGATGTCTTCAAGCAATGCTGCTTCTGGCTCGAATCCCCATGGCTCCTTTACCCTTATGAACTTGTGTGGGAAAGTCACCTTTGATGGATCCAACTTCAATGAGTGGATCAGAAACATCAGGATGATTACCCGCTACGAGGACAAAGAATATGTCCTTGACAAGGAGCTTAAGGAGATTGATGAGACCACTGCAACTCCTCAGGAGATCGCTGACTTTCGGGCACATGAAAGGGATGCTACGAAAGTGGCTTGCATCATGATGGCCACGATGATAGCGGAACTCCAAAAGTCTTATGAGGATTTCTACCCTTATGAAATGCACCAAGATTTGATGGAAAGATACCATCAAAGTGCACGACAAGAGAGGTATGAAATCATCTGCTCCATGATAACAACCATGATGAAGGACGGGGAATCCGTCACGAGCCACATGCAGAAAATGCAAAGGTATGTGGATCGTTTGCTGAAGCTTAATGTGAACTTCCCTGAGGATCTTGCAATAGATATCATTTTGCACTCCTTACCATCGTGCTATGATCAATTCCGCATGACATATCACATGAATAAGGAAGAGCTCACACTCAGCAAACTTCAGGGACTTCTCAAGACCGCAGAATCAGGTCTTAAGGGGAAGTCGGATGCTATCACTCCTACTCCAAACTCAACTCCGGTTTTGGCAATTGGGAAAAGTCGATGGAGGAAGAGAAAGAGATCCTCGAAGGGTACCAAGGCTCGGACCCTTGATGGCTCTTCTTCAAGTGGAACCAAGAAAGGTTTCATCACTCCTTCTTCTGACCCAAAAGAGGGTGAATGCTTCTATTGCCATGAAAAGTCTCATTGGAAGCGGAACTGCCCAAAGTACCAGCAGGATGTGAAGGATGGGAAAGTCAAACCCAACCATGCAGGTATTTACACTATCATTTCTAATAACTCACCCCATTCTAAATCTTGGGTCCTTGATACCGGTTGTGGTATTCATATTTGTTGTGACTTGCAGGGACTAAGAAGAAGTGAGGATGTGGAGCAAGGAAGAATAAACTTGATCATGGGGAATAGGAAAGCTTCACCTGTCACCAAGTAACAACGTAATTTTTCAAACAAATTTTTCATTTCAAAATAAAGTATTTTCATTCAAAACAAGGCATAAACATTCCATGTGTCATAACATATTACAAATCATATGAACCCCAAGATCACAAAACATCTATCAGTGTGTACAGATCACGTCGGCGCCTTCCCACGGTCCTCGCTAGTACCTGAAACACATACACAGCAACTGTAAGCATAATTGTTTAGTGAGTTCCCCAAAATACAACTTATGCACATACGCCTTTCCAGGCCCTGACCTTCCGGTCCATGTGTCTCAGGGGACTTCCGTCCCTGCTGGGTAAACCTTCCGGTCCTACCCACGCCAACCTTACGGTCCACATTACACGCCTTTCGGCCCATAACATAATGCCTTCCGGCCCACATAACATACATAGCACATATAACAATTAACTTATCACATATAGCACATATATCACATATCATATCCGACCTTCCGGTCACACAAACAAACCCTTCCGGGTACAGTATAGTGAGAAGACTCACCTCGTAAATATCGAAAGCTAGCAAATCCCGAAGTCACTCGTGCTCGATCCGTCGGGCTACAATCTCCCTATAACATCATACATCTCTTATTAACACTTTTATCTTCTAAGTTTGACTATCCCTAAGAAGTCAAACGTAGGTCAACGGTCAACGGTCAACTTGACCGGACTCGGCGAGTGCACAAGGGCAACTCGGCGAGTCTAGACGTATCCGCCAACCCCATAGGATTCCCTTCTTACTCGTCTAGTACTTCCCCTGACTCGACGAGTTCCACCTGGGAGAGTCGTGGGGCCACCCCGACTCAACTCGCCGAGTCTCAAGAACAACTCGGCGAGTCCCAACTCGACTCCGACCACCTGTCGACCCTCTCTAACTCGTCCTGACTCACTGAGTCAACAATAACTCGGCCAGGACTACACACTGGGTGTCCTCAAGGACAATCTTCAAGCAACTCGTCGAGTCTGTTCATCAGACTCGGCGAGTCCATGCCATGCACCAGCTAAAACTAGCTTTTGCGGTCAGATCCGTTCCATCCATTCATAGATCTGGCCTTCCCAAGCTTATTTGTCACGTAAAGTCTCAGTCTTGGTTGCCATGCAATGCGTACAAGGCTTATTTTGGGGAAACAACCTCTAATATGACCACCTTAGCTTCTAACTCGAAAGGATGGGCATAAAGCTAGTCATATGGGGTCTCCTGGACCTGCTAAGGCCCAGATCTAGGTTCCATATCTCCATGGAACCTTTCATACTTCCAATTTAAGCCAAGAAATGCAAGAAGAAACCCTAGATTTGACACATCAACACAAAACACGAAGTTTGGCTCTGAAAGTTACCTCAAGAAGACTCCCTTGATGAATTAGCAACAGATCCAAGCTCCCCAACTCCTCAAGTTTGATCCTCTCCCTCCTTTCTTGCAATATCACACAAAATGATGAACAAATGGCCTCCAAATACACTCACAAGGGCTCACAGTCGTATGTGGGCTCTTAGGGTTCAAGGTGGCCGCAAATGAGGGCCATAAGGTCCTTTAAATAGGGCTTAGGACCGGGAAATTATGGTTTCATTAAACAGCGCAGACTCGCCGAGTCCATATCCTGGACTCGCCGAGTCCAGACGAATCCCATGTTCCAGAATCGCGACCCTACTCGGCGAGTCTGAGCTCCAACTCGCCGAGTCCCCTCTCAAAACACAAAATAATTAAGCAATAAAGATACCTGGAATTCCGGGCTGTTACAATTCTCCCCCACTAGAACTAGACTTCGCCCTCGAAGTCTCGCTCTGAAAATAGCTCCGGATGCTGCTCCCGCATCTCGCGCTCCGGCTCCCAGGTCATCTCCGATCCCTTCCGGTGTTGCCACTGAACCAACACCAGAGGTACCTCCTTGCTCCTCAGAACCTTGATCTTCCGATCCCTGATGGCCACAAGCCTCTCGGCATAATTCAAACTCGCATCCACCTGAATATCCTCTAATGGAACCACTGCCGACTCATCGACTAAACACTTCCTCAATTGCGACACGTGAAAAGTGTCGTGGATCTGCCCCAACTATGCTGGCAACTCCAAACGATAGGCTACCCGGCCTACCCTTCCAATCACACGAAATGGCCCAATATACCGGGGCCCCAACTTGCCCCTCTTCCTGAATCGAATCACTCCTTTCCAAGGAGAGACCTTCAGGAGAACGAAGTCGCCGACCTGAAACTCAAGCTCGGACCGGCGTCTGTCCGCATAATTCTTCTGTCGGCTCTGGGCGGTCAACAACCTCTGTCTGACCTGCTGAATCTGCTTTGTCGTCTGAAGCACGATCTCTGTACTGCCCATCACTCTCTGCCCAACCTCTCCCCAGCAAATGGGGGTCCGACACCTCCTACCATATAACAGCTCAAAGGGTGGCATACCAATGCTCGAATGATGGCTGTTGTTGTAGGAAAACTCTGGCAAGGGTAAATACGCATCCCAGCTACCCCCGAAATCCAACACACATGCTCTAAGCATGTCCTCAAGCGTCTGAATCGTCCGCTCACTTTGACCGTCTGTCTGGGGATGATATGCGGTACTAAAATGCAATCTAGTACCCAACTCCTCATGAAATCTCTTCCAGAATCTGGAAGTGAAGCGCACATCACGGTCTGAAACAATCGAGATCGGCACCCCATGCCGAGATACCACTTCCCTCATATATATCTCCGCCAACTTCTCCGCTGAAGAACTCTCACTGATGGCAAGGAAGTGAGCGCTCTTCGTCAACCTATCCACAATCACCCAAATTGCATCAACTCCTCTGGCAGTCCTCGGCAATTTGGTGATGAAATCCATAGTGATCTGTTCCCACTTCCATTCGGGAACCTCCAATGGCTGCAACTTGCCATGCGGTCTCTGGTGCTCGGCCTTAACTCTGCGGCAGGTCAAGCACCTCTCAACGAACCATGCGACGTCCCTCTTCATACAGGGCCACCAATACTCTTTCCTCAAATCCAAATACAGTTTCGTAGCCCCCGGATGGATCGAAAACTTCGACCGATGAGCCTCTTCCATCAAAGTAATACGCGTACCACCCACGAACGGTACCCAAATCCGACCCTGAAACGTCATAAGCCCTCGTCCATCCGTAACGAACTCTGAAACCAAACCGACGACCCGCTCTCTCTTCTGCATCTCCGGTCGCACAGCCTCGGCATGTGCCCCACGAATGGCATCCAACACTGGAGCTATCACGGTCAATCTCAAACATACATCTCGCAGTGGAGTACTCTCCGCCCTGCGGCTCAACGCATCGGCTACCACATTAGCCTTGCCTGGGTGGTACAGGATCTCACAATCATAATCCTTGACCACATCCAACCACCTCCTCTGACGCATATTTAGGTTGGGCTGATCCATCAAGTACTTCAAACTCTTATGGTCCGTGTATATCGTACATCGAACCCCATACAAGTAGTGACGCCAAATCTTTAGAGCGAACACTACTGCCCCCAACTTTAAATCATGCGTGGGATATCTCGTCTCATGAGGCTTCAGCTGCCTCGATGCATATGCTATCACATGACCTCTCTGCATCAACACCGCACCCAGCCCCAAAATCGATGCATCACAATATACTACAAAATCCTCCATCCCTTCCGGGAGAGCTAATACCGGGGCTTCGCACAACCTTTGGCGAAGTGTCTCAAAGGAGGTCTGCTGCTCGGGACCCCATGAGAATGCAACACCCTTCCGGGTCAATCTGGTGAGCGGCACTGCGATCTTGGAGAAATCCTTGATAAATCTCCGATAATACCCTGCCACCCCAAGGAAACTCCTGATCTCAGATGGTGACTTCGGCACTTCCCAACTCATCACCGCCCCAACCTTGGCCGGATCGACCAGAATCCCTTCCTGGTTAACGAGGTGTCCTAGGAACTGGACCTCTCGCAACCAGAAATCACACTTGGAGAACTTTGCATAAAGCTTCTCCGATCTCAACACCCCAAGGACCTCCCTCAAATGCTCCTCATGCTGCTCTCTAGATCTCGAATACACCAGAATATCATCGATGAATACAATCACCGACCGATCCAGCATCGGCCTGCATACCCTATTCATGAGATCCATGAACACAGCCGGGGCATTGGTGAGCCCAAAAGGCATCACCACAAACTCATAATGCCCATATCGCGTACTAAACGTTGTCTTCTGGACGTCCTCATCCCGTACCCTCACCTGATGATACACCGACCTCAGATCGATCTTGGAAAACCAAGATGCTCCCTACAACTGATCGAATAAATCGTCGATCCTCGGTAACGGGTAACGGTTCTTGACCGTCAACTTGTTCAACTCCCGGTAATCAATGCACATCCGGTGTGAACCATCCTTCTTCTTGACGAACAGAATAGGTGCTCCCCACGGCGAGCTGCTCAGCCGAATGAATCCCTTCCCCAGCAACTCTTGAAGCTGCGAGGACAACTCCTGCATCTCTGGAGGTGCAAGACGATAAGGCACCTTAGCGATAGGCGCGGCCCCCGGAACCATATCAATGCCAAACTCCACTTGCCTCACAGGAGGTACTCCCGACAGCTCCTCGGGAAAAACATCTGGAAATTCACGCACCACTGGAACCTCCTCAACTGATCTCGGTCTCTCGGAAGCCTCCCGCGTATCCATCACATACGCCACAAAACCCTTACAGCCCTGCTGTAAACACTGCCTCGCCCTAGCGGCCGAACAAAAAGCTGATCCTGAACGGGTACCCTCGCCGTACACCGAAAGAACTCCCCCACTAGGGTCTCGTATAGTCACCAGCTGACGCTCACAGTCGATGACGGCGCCGAATCGGCTCAACCAGTCCATGCCCACAATGACACAGACATCACCCATTGCAATAGGAATCAGATCAATCGGAAACTCGACCCCGAAAATATCTAACACACATCTCCGGAGAACCTCCGTGGAACAAATCACCCTCTCGTCAGCTATAGAAACTCTCAGAGGCCGACTCAACGGCTCACGACCAACGCTGATATGTTGACTAAAGGCCTAAGATACAAAAGACCGACTCGCACCCGAGTCAAATAGCACTAAAGCAGGCACAGAGTTCACAAGGAAAGTACCTACGCATAACATAACATAAGCATAACATCTCAACATCAAAATAAATACATGAAATAAAGCATACCTACCACAACATCGGGCGCAGCGCGGACCTCCTCCGCAGTCAGCTGAAAGGCTCTCCCACGAGCCCTCGGGGCCTCGACCTTCACCGGTCGAGTCTCAGAAACCCTGGCAGCAGGTGCAGATCCCTGAAGAAGCTGAGGGCACTCGGCCTTCCGATGGACGGTCTGGTTGCAATGAAAGCAAACCATAAACCCCTTGGGGCAATCCCTAGCGATGTGCCCCTCCTTGCCACACTTGTAGCAAGCACCAGATCGACATGTCCCCTCATGTGCGGCCCTTCGGACCTCCCGTCCTCGAATCGGCGGACTTAGTCCGCTTGGCTGCCGGCTGAGACTGAGCCGGCCGCCGGTCCACCCGCTGAGACTCGGCCTCCTCCCTGGCCTGGGTCTCCAACTCGATCTCGCGCTTCCTGGCATTCGCCTGAAGCTCAGCAAAGGTATGATAGGTGGAGTTTGACACAAACTCCCGGATATCCCTCCTCAAAACACCCAAGTACCGCCTCATCCGAGCCTGCTCTGTGGACACCAGCTCGGGGCAGAACATCGCCCTCTCATGAAACTTTCGCGTAATCACCGTAACCGAATCAGTACCCTGCTTGAGGGTCAAGAAATCCTGAACCAATCGTTCCCTCTCCACCGGGGGAACGTACTTATCTCTGAACATAGAGGTAAACCTCTCCCATGTCACTGCTGAAATCTCTGCCAAAGTGAAGTTCGCCGTCACGAACTTCCACCAATCCTTCGCTCCCAGACGGAGCTGGTTCAAAGCGAACCGTACCCTCAGATGCTCCGGACATGAACAAGTGTAGAAGCACCCCTCAATATCAGCGATCCACCTCATCGCAGCAATCGGATCCTGCGTCCCATCAAACTCAAGTGGCTTCGTGTTGCTGAACTCCCGAAACAGCAACGAGTCACCCCCCTGCGGCCTGGCAGCGGCCACAGCTGCAGCGGCTGCAGCCTCAGTCAATGCGGCGTACCGCTCATCAAAAGTCTCCATCAAGGTGGTCTTAATAGACCCAAACATCTCCGGAATCTCAGCCCGGATCGCTGCATCCACCTCCTCATGAATCATCTGACGAATCTCCTCGTCACTCACACCGCTCGTACTCGGTCTGTGGGGTGGTCCAACCATGATGTCTCTTAAATACAACATAAAACTATCAGAGACTCCATCGAGTATAATCGCACTCGATAACGCAACCCTACTCAGTCTCCGATATCTAGGGATTCTTACTTGGGTTTCCCCCTGACCCGGTGTCTTCGGTAGTACGGGCCCAATACTACCGACCACACCGCATCAGCATTCATCCCAAGTCTTCCTCCCCAAACCCCGGATAGTGAGTACTCTACTTTTGTTATGCACTATCTACCCGCACGCTATCAAAGCATCTCATATCGGCAAACTTTCCTAGACTAAGGCATCACAAATCAGGCCACTCTAGTCCTATCATGAATACCTAGTCTTCTAGCATACATAACAATTCATATCATATCTTAGCTTTTAACATAACACTGTAAGGTATTTTGGGGATCTTTACCGTTCGGGCGCTGACTGATCGTACACACTGCTTCTTTCTTGTTTACCACAAAATTATTTATAAAAATTTATGCCTTTATTTTAAAAGTTTTCCTCAAATCCTCGGTTTGAGTTCAGTTACGCCCGAAGGCGCTCCCGAATCCCTCAAACCAAGGCTCTGATACCAATTTGTAACAACGTAATTTTTCAAACAAATTTTTCATTTCAAAATAAAGTATTTTCATTCAAAACAAGGCGTAAACATTCCATGTGTCATAACAGATTACAAATCATATGAATCCCAAGATCACAAAACATCTATCAGTGTGTACAGATCACGCCGGCGCCTTCCCACGGTCCTCGCTAGTACCTGAAACACATACACAGCAACTGTAAGCATAATTGCTTAGTGAGTTCCCCAAAATACAACTTACGCACATACGCCTTTCCAGGCCCTGACCTTCCGGTCCATGTGTCTCAGGGGACTTCCGTCCCTGCTGGGTAAACCTTCCAGTCCTACCCACGCCAACCTTACGGTCCACATTACACGCCTTCCGGCCCATAACATAATGCCTTCCGGCCCACATAACATACATAGCACGTATAACAATTAACTTATCACATATAGCACATATATCACATATCATATCCGACCTTCCGGTCACACAGACAAACCCTTCCGGGTACAGTATAGTGAGAAGACTCACCTCGTAAATATCGAAAGCTAGCAAATCCCGAAGTCACTCGTGCTCGATCCGCCGGGCTACAATCTCCCTATAACATCATACATCTCTTATTAACACTTTTATCTTCTAAGTTTGACTATCCCTAAGAAGTCAAACGTAGGTCAACTCTGGTCAACGGTCAACGGTCAACTTGACCGGACTCGGCGAGTGCACAAGGGCAACTCGGCGAGTCTAGACGTATCCGCCAACCCCATAGGATTCCCTTCTTACTCGTCAAGTACTTCCCCTGACTCGACGAGTTCCACCTGGGAGAGTCGCGGGGCCACCCCGACTCAACTCGCCGAGTCTCAAGAACAACTCGGCGAGTCCCAACTCGACTCCGACCACCTGTCGACCCTCTCTAACTCGTCCTGACTCACTGAGTCAACCATAACTCGGCCAAGACTACACACTGGGTGTCCTTAAGGACAATCTTCAAGCGACTCGTCGAGTCTGTTCATCAGACTCGGCGAGTCCATGCCATGCACCAACTCGCCGAGTCCCCTCTCAAAACACAAAATAATTAAGCAATAAAGATACCTGGAATTCCGGGCTGTTACACACCAAGATTGGAGTTTATACTTTATTGCTAAGTAGTGGGTTTAATTTAGATTTGAATAAATGTTGTTATTCGCCAGGAATGGCAAGAAATATTATTTCCTTTCATGCTTTGTACAAACAAGGGTTTACCTTTTCATTTAATAATGAAGTTGGTTCTATTGATGTTTTCTATAATAATGTTTTTTATTTTAAAGCATTACCTTGTGATGGTGTGTATGAAGCTGTATCTGTTGTAGATAACTTAGGAAATAATGTTTTGTGTATTGATTCTACTAATAATAATAACTTGGATAAAGCATCATTATGGCATTGTCGTCTTGGACATATAAGCAAGAAACGCATAGCCCAACTCCAAAAGGATGGAGTCTTGGAGTCGTTTGACCTAAAGTCAGATGATAGTTGCGAATCACGCTTACTTGGAAAAATGACAAAGTCACCCTTCACAGGCTCATGTGAGAGGGGTGAAGGTTTGTTGGACCTTGTACACACGGATGTGTGTGGACCATTCAAACATGCCACAAGGGATGCTAATCGTTATTATTTAACTTTTACTGATGATTACAGTAGATATGGATATGTCTACTTAATCAAGCATAAGTCAGAGACTTTCGAGAGGTTTAAGGAATTTAAATAGGAAGTCGAGAATCAATTGGGCAGGAACATTAAGATGCTTCGATCCGATCGAGGAGGTGAGTATCTTAGTTCAGAGTTCCTCGACTATCTTAGGGAATGTGGGATTGTCTCACAATTGACACCTCCCAGGACACCACAGTTGAATGGTGTGGCTGAGAGGCGTAATCGAACCTTGTTGGATATGGTTCGTTCCGTGATGAGTCGAGCTACGCTACCAATCTCATTCTGGGGGTATGCCTTAGAGACTGCCGCCCATATTCTTAATCTTGTCCCTACAAAGAAAGTTGCCAAAACTCCTCACGAGATGTGGACTGGCAAAGTACCTAAGCTAGACCACATCAAGATTTGGGGTTGTGAGGATTTCGTGAGACGCGAGACTCATGATAAGCTCGAACCTCGAAGCGAGAGGTGTATTTTCATCGGCTATCCACAGCAATCCTTTGGTTACCTCTTCTACAGACCTAGTGATAATGTGGTCTTTGTAGCAAGAAGAGGAGTTTTTCGAGAGAGAGAATTTATAAGCCAAAGAGACAGTGGGAGGCAAATTGATCTTGAAGAAATTCAAGAGTCAAGCGGTGAAGGAACTTCGAACCCTAGCCCTCAACTTGAGGAGGAAACTCCTGTTGAGCCAGTTGATATGCTTGTACCTCTGAGGCGTTCCACGAGAGTTAGGAATGCACCTGAGCATTATTATGGCTTCCATATTACTGCGGAAGGTGAGACACTTATTAGTGATGAGAAACTAGTAGGTCTGAATGAACCTAACAGCTACACGGAAGCCATGGTAGGCCCTGAGGCTGCTAAATGGAAAGAGGCCATGGATAGCGAGATACAATCCATGTATGACAATCAAGTTTGGAACTTGTTTGAGAATGTACCTGGTCGTAAGACTGTAGCGTCAAAATGGATCTTCAAGAAGAAGACCGACATGGATGGTAATGTACACACTTATAAGGCACGACTGGTTGCAAAAGGTTGTTCTCAAACTCCGGGAATTGATTATGATGAAACCTTTTCACCAGTGGCCAAGATAAAGTCTATTAGGGTTCTGTTAGCCATAGCTGCATTTCATGACTATGAAATATGGCAAATGGATGTCAAAACCGCTTTCCTTAATGGAAAGTTGGTTGAGGATGTTTACATGGTTCAGCCAGAGGGTTTTGTCAGTACAGAGTACCCCAACAGAGTGTGTAAACTCAAGAAATCCATTTATGGATTGAAACAGGCACCTCGCAGGTGGAATCTTTGCTTTGATGAGAAAGTCAAGGAATTTGGCTTTTCGAGGAGTGAAGATGAATCTTGCGTCTATATCAAGGCTAGTGGGAGCATAGTCAGTTTTTTGGTACTGTATGTGGATGACATACTACTCATAGGAAATGACATCCCAACCCTGCAGGAAGTAAAGTCTTGGGTTGGGAAGTGTTTTGCTATGAAGGACCTTGGTGAAGCTGCCTATATCCTAGGGATAAAGATTTTGAGAAACATGAGTAAAAGGCTAATTGGACTTAGTCAAAGCACCTACTTGGACAAAGTGTTGAAAAGATTCAACATGCATAACTCCAAGAAAGGTGAGTTACCCATTCAGTGTAACGCCAGATTAAGTAAGACACAAAGCCCTAGTACTGAGGCTGAGATAGCATAAATGAGTCGACTTCCTTATGCTTCAGCTGTAGGATCGATCATGTATGCCATGACGTGTACTCGACCTGATGTAGCCTTTGCTTTGAGCATGGTTAGCAGGTATCAGGCGAACCCTGGCAAGGAACACTGGACTATGGTAAAGAATATCCTCAAGTACCTGCGAAGGACTAAGGACTGGGTCCTTACCTTCGGTGGGAGTGATGACTTGAGAGTTGTAGGGTATAGTGATGCTAGCTTCCAGACTGATAGGGATAATTTCCGCTCTCAGTCAGGCTGGGTCTTTACCCTAAACGGAGGAGCAATTTCTTGGAAGAGTTCCAAGTAGGAGACAGTGGCTGATTCCACTTGTGAATCAGAGTATATAGCAGCAAGCGAGGCAGCAAAGGAGGCGATATGGCTAAAGAACTTCATCGGAGACCTTGGAGTTGTACCAGCTATAAATGAGCCAATGGAGATTTTCTGTGACAGCAATAGTGCGGTTGCCTTAGCCAAGGAACCAAGGGATCACGGGAGATCCAGACACATCGACAGAAAATACCATTTTATCAGACATCGAATCGAAGGACTCCTCATGGCGAAGAGGGTATCATCGGATGAGAACCCAGCAGATCCCCTCACGAAGGGACTGAGTAGGGTTAAGCATCTCCAGCATGCTCGGAGCATAGGACTAAAGGATGATATAAGTTTTAGTAGTTAGATAAATTATGAAATTTGTAAAGTGTAATTGACATTTGATGATGAATAAAAGGTGTTTTATTTATGAGTAAAGTGTTGCTATCTCTTGTCGATCTTTTACTATATTTCTTTTGCATGTTTTGACTTCCAGAATAATTATGTTTGGTATATCATATTATTCAAACCTCCACAGTCGGTCATATGTCGGAAGTAGGTATGAATCAAGACTATCATGATTGGTTGCAGAGGTCTAAGGTGTTGGACATGGCTACAACAATCATGAGTGCTCATAAGTTCTGAGCATTGGACTCAACCCACGCTCACTGGAATCACTTCATGGAATTTTATATCGAGTGATCGTGAGACGGTAATATCATATAAGTCTTCAAACCTAGAGATATTATTTGTTACTTACAAGTTGGTTATGCATTGATTGTACGAAAACGCATTGGTAACTCAATGTTATAAAACGTGCTTTTGTGTGTAATTCAATGAGTGGTAGAACAAACATATGAGTCGAAGTTTATCTGTTCCTTCTTGGATTAGAAGTTGATATCTGGGCCCCTCGATGATTTTTTTTTGACCTATGTACTGGGCCCGGTCAGAACTAAATTGATGTGTTTAGTTGAGTTCTATGTCAAACAAATCGGAAATCGGGAAACAAATGCTGGACAATAAGCAAGACAATGTTCCATGTATTTGTCCGGCTGATATCTAGAACAGAGGATTATATGATCACTTATCTAAATGGCGCGTTCTAGTTCAACAGAGTTTAAAGAGCTATGATTGCTGATCGGTTCCTGAAGTTATACTTGCAAATATAGTTACTAGACTTATCCAAGTGGGAGACTGTTGGATATAGTGTCTAAGTCCATAACTATATTTGGTATGTACTTGACCCGACCCGGCATGGTCCATTTGGGTTGCACTTCACCCGAACAATTTATGGATAATACTTGAGAATAGTACAAGTTATGATTTATTAATATATTATAAGTTCTAATATATTAATATAAGATCATATTATTTAATTAGTAGTGATCTATAATTAATCTAGGATTAATATAGTGATCAAAGATATTACTAATTAAATATGGGCTTCTATATTTATATAGTGTGGGCTTATGCTTATTTGGAATGGGCTAGGCTTGGATGGAGAAGTCCATGGATACTCCATGGAGCTTTAACCCATGGATCTCATGGAAATGAAGAGACATGGGTATTAGGGTTTACATGGATGTAACCCTAATCCACCACACTATATAAAGGAGGTCTTGGTTCTTGAAATCACACTAGTTGACACATGTTGAGGTGAGGGCCGATTTCAAGAGAAGTGGTGACTATTCTCTCAAAGTTCCAAGTTTGTGGTGATTTGTGACTTTCATTTGAGGCATCCACACTATTGGTGCTAGGCTCTAAAACTCCAAGCAATCAACTACAACTACAAGGTAAGTGTTTCTACTAGCTTTATTTTATTCAAGTTCCCCATGCCATGCTAGTTAGGATATAAGCCTTGGAAAAATAATTATTTGCATGTATCTTAGACAAACATAGATCCAAGGTTTATTAGGGTTGCATGTACACTTAGGAAGTGTTAGAATGCTAAAAACCCTTCAGAAACCTTCTCGCCGGTAGCAAAGATTAAGTCTATTAGGGTTATGCTAGCCATTGCTGCATTTCATGATTATGGAATATGGCAAATGGATGTCAAAACCGCTTTTCTTAATGGAAAGTTGGCTGAAGATGTGTACATGAATCAGCCAGAGGGTTTTATCAGTGCAGAGTACCCTAATAGAGTATGCAAGCTTGAGAAATCCATTTATGGATTAAAACAAGCATCTTGTAGCTGGAATCTTTGTTTCGAAGAGAAGGTCAAAGAGTTTGGCTTCTCGAGAAGTGAAGATGAGTCTTGCGTGTATGTCAGAGTTAGTGGGAGTATAGTTAGCTTCTTGGTATTGTATGTGGATGATATACTACTTATAGGAAATGACATCCCAACCTTGCAGGAGGTTAAGTCCTGGCTTGGGAAGTGCTTTGCTATGAAAGACCTAGGGGAGGCTACCTATATCCTAGGGATAAGGATATTAAGAGAAAGGAGTAAAAGACTAATTGGACTTAGTCAGAGTACCTACTTGGATAAGGTGTTGAAAAGGTTCAACATGCAGAATTCCAAGAAAGGAGATTTACCGATCCAAAGCAATGCCAAACTAAGTAAGACTCAAACTCCGAGTACAGAGGCAGAGATAGCTGAGATGAGCCAATTACCGTATGCTTCCGCTGTGGGCTCGATCATGTATGCTATGACTTGTACCCGCCCTGATGTGGCCTTTGCTTTGAGCATGGTCAGCAGGTATCAGGGGAACCCTGCCAAGGCTCATTGGACCGCAGTAAAGAACATTCTCAAGTACCTGTGGAGGACTAAGGATTGGATCCTTACCCTTGGTGGGAGTGATGACTTGAGAGTATTAGGGTATAGTGATGCTAGTTTTCAGACTGATAGGGATAACTTCCGCTCTCAGTCGGGCTAGGTCTTTACCTTAAATGGAGGGGCAATCTCTTGGAAGAGTTCCAAGCAGGAGACGGTGGCTGATTTGACTTGTGAATCAGAGTATATAGCAGCGAGTGAAGCAGCGAAGGAGGCGATATGGCTGAAGAACTTCATCGGAGACCTTGGAGTTGTACCAGCTATTAAGGAACCTACGAAGATTTTCTGTGACAGCAATAGTGCGGTTGCCTTAGCCAAGGAACCAAGAGATCATGGCAGATCCCGACACATTGACAGAAAATATCACTTCATAAGACACAAGATTGAAGAAGGACTCCTCGTGGCAAAGAGGGTATCGTCAGATGAGAATCCTGCAGATCCCCTTACGAAGGGACTGACAAGGGTTAAGCATTTTCATCATGCGAGGCGCATCGGGCTGAGGGACGATATTAGTTTTTCAGATTGGATAGTTTTCCTGAAACTTGTAAAATGTAATCGACGTTTGATGATGAATAAAATTTGTGATTTATTTATGAGTAAAGTGTTACTGTCATTGTCAATTATTTACTATTGTTTCAGTTTTGCATGTTTTGACTTCCAGAATGATTAATTTATTCAAACCTCCACAATCGGTCATACGTCGGAAGTAGGTATGAATCAAGATTGTCATGAATGGGTTTGTAGATGTCTAAAGGTGTTTAGACATGGCAATGGTTGCTGCAACGTTCATGAGTACTCATAAGTTATGAGTATTGGTATAAACCCACGCTTACTTGTACCACTTCATGGAATTTATCTCGAGTGATCGTGAGACGATAATATCATATAAATCTTCAAACCTAGAGATATGAGTTGTTACCTATGAGTTGGTTGTGCATTGATTGCACGTAAACGCATCAGTAACTTGATGTTATAAAACGTGCCTTTGTGTACAATTCAACAAGTAGTAGAACAAGCATATGAGTCGAAGTTTATCTGTTCCTTCTAGAAATAGAAGCGATATATGGGCCCCTCGATGATTTTGTGTTGACCCATGTACCGGGCCCGGTCAGAACTAAACTGATGTGTTCAGTAAATTCTTTGTCAAACAAATCGGAAATTGAGAAACAACTGCCAGACAATAAGCAAGACATAGTTCCATGTGTTTGTCCGGCTGATATCATTAGAACAGAGGATTGTATGATCACTTGTCTTAAAATGGTGCTTCATAGTTCAACGGAGTTTTCGAGAGCTACGATTGCTGGTTGGTTCCTGAAGTTATATAGGCAAATACAGTTATTAGACTTATCCAAGTGGGAGTCTGTTGGATAAGGTGTCTAAGTCCATAATTTATTTGGTATATACTTGACCCGACCCGGCATGGTCCATTTGGGTTGCACTTCACCCGAACAATTTATGGATAATTTTATGAGAGTTATACACATATGTTTATTAATATATTATAAGCTATAATATATTAATATGAAGTCATGTTATTTAATTAGTCTTAGTCTTAAATTAATTATGAATTAATTTAGAGATTAAAAGGAAGACTAATTAGATTGTGGGCTATTGGTTTTATATAGTGTGGGCTAACACTCATTTGTTAATGGGTTAGGCTTGTATGGAAGTCCATGGATGATCCATGGAGATTTTAACCCATGGATCCTTGGAAAAGGAAAGGTCTTGGGTTATTAGGGTTTCACCCTAATCATGTACACTATATAAGCATGCTTATGTTGCATGAAATAGTCACCAGTGTGTGTGCTTGTGTGTGGCCGAAAATTACAAGTGTGTGTACTCTATCAAAGTTTTCCAAGTGTTTGTGGTGATTTGTGATTCCATTTGAGGCATTCACATGATTGGTGCTTGGCTCTCAAACTCCAAAGAATCAATCTCATCAAAAGGTATGTAATCTCATCTAACTCTTTTATGTTTAAATGTTCCCCATGCCATGTTAGATAGGTTATGAACCTTGGAAAAATTATTATTTTGCATGTATTTAGACAAACATAGATCCAAGGTTTATTAGGGTTGCATGCACACTTAGGAAGTGTTAGATTGTTGAAAACCCAACAGTCAGCATGTGACTTCATCTCCAAGATATGATCACACCTAGACCTTGCCTTGCCAATAGGGCTTGAGTGACCTTGAACTTGTGGGTTAGGCAGAATAATTGGAGGAGGTGGAGGAAGTGAAGTTCCAAGATATTTGGGAAGATCATAGATGTCTGAACTTGACATCTCTCGGGAGATATTCAAGATAGTTGATTTAAGGTCCTTAATATAACACCAAATATGAAATATTAAGGTTAGGACCCAACAAACTATTTTATAACTTAGAAGAGGGATGTCGTAATCCAAGCTATAAAATATTTGAAGGTAGGTGAATGACGATTCACCAATTCCCACCAAGATAAACGAAATGATTAATTAGGTTTTAATTGGATTTGAAATTCCTAGATCTTTGAGATTCATTGAACTTTCAATGGCATGTTTCAATCTCGAGTGTGCCCTTCAGGTTTTGTGATTGGGATGCCAAGGATCACAAAACAAGGTGTGAAGTAACCATGCAAATTACTTGGTACCCTTAAGTGTTTACCCCTCAATCGATGTGCCGGTTAACCACACACGCTCCATCGATACTATGATAAACACTAAGTTACCCTTTGCCTACCTTGTTAAATACAAGTTAGTGTGTCGGTTAACCACACACGCTCCACTAACCGACTTAAACAAAGTGCAAAGTGTAATTTCATGGATTAGCACCTTATTTACATTTTCCTAAGTAACTAAGATTGGGTATTATTAAGAGTTTAGTTACTTAGTATTTATCATTATACTTTTCATGAAGGGAGAATTATAGTCCTGTCAAACCCGTTCAGCTAACGACCCTCCACCAGTCAAGGAAGCGGTGGGTGAGAGTGGACACCCATTAAACTGTCATTTTATAGGCAGTAACCTTATACCCCCTTATAGACCGGCTTCGTGAATGAGGTCTACTAACGGTAAGACTGACTTTACTCTTATATATATATATATATATATATATATATATATATATATATATATATATATATATATATACACACACATATATATTATTAACTTATAATATTATAAAGTATAAGGGCTGAATTTTAACTTTTAAAATTCTAAGGGCTAATTTGGAATTAAAGTATTCATAAGAGAAAACTTTTCAAATTCCAAAACTTGAGGGCAAGTTTTGAAACTATTCAAAACTCTTGGATTTTCATAACTTATGAGTTTTAATTAAAGCTTTAAAACTTTTAATGAAGAGACTCTTAGGAATCCGTAACTTGAGGACAAGTTATGGAGCCATAAAAACTATTTATATGGAAAGACTCTTTATTTATTTTTTTTTTTTGTAACCTAAGGCATTTTTATGAGTTTTTAAGATTCATAAATGTGACTTTTCATATAACTTGAGGACAAGTTACAAAAACACATTTTATGAACAACTTTTAGATTGATTTGGATTGAAAACTACTAACACATATTATTCATTAATCTAAAAAATAACTCATAAAACAAGGTAACACAAAAAAAAACTTTTGGATTCCATAACTTATGGAGTTTAATGTTTCTTTTATGATGAAACTTTTCATGTTCCATAACTTAATAACGAGTTATGGAATTCTTTAAAACATTAAGACCATGTTTTGTAACTCCATAAAAAACTTTTAATCAATTTTTTTTAAAACTTTTTCATATCTATAACTTATGGGGGTTTCAAAAAACTCTTTAGATCAAACTTTTAAAACTAATAAAATAATCATATAATTTTATCTTTACTAAATTTGACCTAAATCAACTCATAAAGCAAATGATTCAAATTTTACAAATAATTAGTTTTTAACAAAAACAAGTATTTATCTTAAAATTTGACAAACGTCACGTTTTTTTTTCCTTTTTTTCAACTTTGAAAATAAAACATTTGCATTGATATAACAGAAAACAACTCATGGCTCTGATACCACTGTTGGGTTTTGAGCATTCTAACACTCATATGGTGTACATGTAACCCTATAAACCTTGGATCTATGTTTTCTCTATTATACATGCAAATAAGAACTTTTCAAGGCTTTAATCCTAACTAGCATATTATGAAGTTCTTATACTACAAAGTTCTAGTTAGATGACATACCTTTTGATGTAGCTTAATGTCTTCAAGCTTTAAGAGCTTAGCCCCAATAGTGTGGAAGCCTCAAGTGGAATCACAAATCACCAAAACACCTTGGAAGACTTTAGAGAATATGGATACTTGGTTCTCTCTAGCGAAATCGGCTAGCCCTTCATAGTGTACCCACACTAGTGCCAATTTCACCAACCAATGACATCTTTATATAGTATGGAGACTAGGGTTAAACCCATGACCTTTCATTTCATATGATCCATGGGTTAAACACTCCATGGACTATCCATGAAAGCTTAGCCCATCCTAAATGAACTTGGCCCATTCCATATATATAAGAGTCCATATTTAATTAGTTCATTTTGATCACTTAATTAATTCTAAATTAATTCTTGATCAATACTAACTAAATAATATGATTCCATATTAATATATTAGAACTTATAATATATTAATATTAATCATAAATATACTATTCTCAAAAGATTATCCATATAAATTGTGTCGGTGAAGTGCAACCCAAATAGACCATGTTGGGTCGGGTCAAGTACATACCAAATATAGTTATGGACTTAGACATTAATCCAACAATTAATAGTCCAACTATTATTATTATTATATAAGCATTAAATAACACTCAATATAACTCATAATAATAGCCCAAATACTTATTATAAGGTCCTAATAACATTACTATATTAAAACATAAGCTATACTAAAGATAGGTTAGGCGTGGCTCACTTACAGCGGGTTTTCTCGAAAACCGGGCTTCGCTGGAGCAACGCTTCCTAGCTGAAAGGCTCTTTTCTCGAGACTCTAGGAGCCTTGGAGCTTCCTTTGGGTGCTAGGGGGTTTACCTAGGCGTTAGGGGGCTTAAGGTAGGCTAGAGAGAGAGAGTGTAGAGAGAGAAAGAAGTGGTGAAAGGTGTGAGAAATGAGAGAAACCCGGAACCTCTATTTATAGGGTGAAATCCTAACGAACTCGCCGAGTAGGAGGACCTACTCGCCGAGTTGGTGCCACGTGTCATCATCTGATGGCTTTCCTTAGGGAGAAAGCCTTGACCCATATTCAGCCACGTCACCCCGTTTGTAGCAGCACCCTGCCGACTTCTAAACCTCGTAAATTTCGCATACGAGCTCCGTTTTTGACGTTCTTTATATCCACTCATAGGTAACATCAAGATCTACAACTTTTGTTTAGACTCCGTCGGCTAATTTTCGACCGATCTTAAATTTAACAGTAGGAGGGGATTAGACTGCTAAATAACCGCTAAGAATTCGTAACTCCTTCATACGGACTCTGTTTTCATATGTATTTTTACCGTTGAGTTCCTACTAATGAGATCTTCAACTCTCATTTAGGTCGCATAAGCCAAAAACTGCTCGAACTAAAATTCGAGTTTCAGGTCGTGCACTGCTAAGCCGAATCTTAGAAAAATCATAACTTCTTCATACGAAGTCAGATTTGGGCGTTCTTTTTATGGATTTTCTCAGTTTAACCTATTCTATGACTTTCATTTAGATCACTAAGGCTAAATCTTGCTCTATCATAAATTCACTATTTACGCTTCCCGGTGCCGTGCCGGTTTTGCCGTAAAACTTCGACGGGCCATAACTCCTTCGTTATAACTTGGATTTCGGCGTTCTTTATATGTACGGAAACCTTGAGACATATTCTACAACTTGTTTAACACTACTTATTATAAATAATCTCTTGTCGAAAAGTCGTTTTCGACACTTATTGGCTCTAAATTGACTAACCCGGATCTACGGGCATTACAATTATCTCCCCCTTAGGATGATTACGTCCCGGAATCTTCAACGAAACAGGGCTCACATGATGACCCCATACGTTATCTCTTCATCCTAAGTAATAATCGTAACTTTGATGTTTCTTCGAATGAGTATCTAACTCTAAGACTTCCCGACCATAGGCGGTGCCCGATCTAGGGACCCGCTCTTTATCTCATGTTAGACTTCCAATCACGACCTTTGTGTCACAACCTCATTCTTTATCAGAGACTCCTTCTTCTTCTTCTTAACAAACTTAGGATAAGTTAATTTGATTACTACAACTGACCGATGTGTCATATTCTAATGACCTATCATCGTATGTAGCAACGCTTAGACTCAAGTCTCTTAGAGTCCAATTCCGAAATGGAATATGCCTTCCTTCATGGTCTAATGTGATATAATCACATTTTGACATGTAGCATTTGTAGTTACCAACTTCTTTAACAACGAGCGCGATACTTCTATTGATCGCTTTGATTTCAATCGTTTGGTTTAAGTCGGACGCTACATCAAACTTGGTTCTCTGAACCACGTAACCTACTCATCGTTGTCGGACTCAATGTGATATGACCACTAGGGTCGGGATAACAACATTCTTCTTAGTCATTACCAAAACAATGGTAACGACATACTTGAATAAAATGAAATCAATTACTAGCTCCTTGGTAACCTTGTGACTTTCCCTGATCCAAGTGTTAGTCTTGTGCTTCCAGTAGTATAGGCCTCTACTACCATTCACACCTACTCATACTCGTTCCAAGTATTTGTTGGGTTTTGAGCATTCTAACACTCCTAAGTGTACATGCAACCCTAAATACCTTGGATCTATGTTTTCTCTATTATACATACAAATATGAACATCCAAGGTATTATCCTAATCTAGCATACAAAACAATGAATATAACAAGATAGAATACATACCTCTTTCATGTAGAAAGTCTTCATGAAGCTTGAGTGCCTAGTGCCTCAAGTGTGACACCTCAAATGGTTCACACAACACCAAATACACTTGCAATAACTTGAGAGAAAGTTGAACACTCCATGAAACCGTTTAGCCCTCACACACACACATAGTGCACGATTTCTTGAGCCATGGGATTCTTTTATATGGTGGCTATTAGGGTTACACCATGTAACTCATGACTTTACCCATTCCTTATGCTCCATGGATTTTAACCTCCATGGAGCATCCATGGGTCACCCCATGGACTTAGTCCAGCATAAGGAATCTTGGATCACAAGCGCACACAGGGAACGGTAAATTAAAACACACAAAGTTTTAGACCTACTTTTAATTATAAAATAAACACACAAAGGCAGTGGACCTATCAATTGTGGTATAGTTAAATAAGTAGGGTATCGAACACAGGGAATGGTAAATTAAAACTAAAAACTAATTTTATCTAAATTAATTAATAAGTAGGGGTTTTCTCTAGTTTTACAAGACTAGAAACTTGCTAACTATTACTTAATTTAAAAACTAGAAAACAACGAATTAACTAGATTCAATAATGGGAAGGAACTTCTGTTTAGTTCAACTCAATTGATCCTATGGTTGATTTCAAGGTAATGGTGCAATGGATTAATTCTTTTGTTGGTTACCGATTCAAGTGACTAGATTCGCATTCACTACACTAATCCTTAGCAAATAAACTAACTTAAACAGTGGCCAATTGTCTAATTTAATTAAATTTACTAGATTAATTATTCGGTTAATTTAGACTTGCAATAGTTAACTAATTTGGTCTTTTAATTAACCTCTTGTTGATGGTCATCACACAAGCTTGCACATGAATTTACTCAATTTTCGTATTAACTCTAGTTTCATGTTCATTAATCCTAGACATATGACAAAGTGGTCACATAGCATATGAGGTTGATAATCAATAGATGTTCATGCTAATCAATTATCTTCCTATTAACAGAAAATTAATTAGTATTCACACACAAGGTTCTTTAGCAAGCTAAAATAACAAAAATCACCAACTTAGAATTAATCCTACCAACAATCAAACCATAGTATCAATTTTGTATCCCCAAACAGAAGTCAAAAGGTTTTAGCTCATAATTGAAGTAAATAACAGCAAACAAACAGACTCTAATTGCATCCCTCAGGCTGAGCGGGGTCGTGTTTTTGTCCCATGATTTCACTGGAATAAGGAAGCCACAAATGCACTAGAACGTGTATAGGCTCAACTAAACATTTGGGTTTTCATGCAATTATCAACACAATTCTAACATGGAATCCTAATTTGCTTTTACCAAAATAATATTTTTGGTATGCAACAATTTTTTAAAATTAGCCTAAATTAAGATTCTAAATTTTCTAATATGTGACCAACCCCCTACCCCACACTTATTTTATGCAATGCCCTCATTGCATATTATGCAAACAAAACAAAAATGCAAATATACAGGGAATTGGAACAAACTCCCCTGGGGTAGCAACCGATAGGTTGATACTCTTTTCTTCAGCTCCATCTTCAATTGACTTTAGCCATGGGAACAGCTCATCCATGACTTGGGTGTCAAAATCTCATGTGGCAGCTCCAAATATGCAGGGAAAACAGTGTAAGATCTTCAAGAATCGATATCGAAGAATAAGTGGTCAAGTGGTACACTCAGCAGCATGAAATCAGCAGTCCTTTTGGTATATAAATGAACGACTCGTCGAGTCATATATGCGACTCGTCGAGTATAAGCGCGGACATCTTCGAATATGTGAGAATACAAGACGACTCATCGAGTCAGTTTAGTGCACTCGACGAGTAGACCGCTGGACGAAAAAAAATGATATTCTAAATTTGTTCCAGCCTCTAATAAATCTTCAAAATTTATCCTCACTTCTAGACTCACTTGCTCATGTCCCTAGGGACTGGACTCGACACTTTGACTCTAACGCTTCCCTTTCTTGACTCTCTCTTTCACTTTTTATAACTCTCTTGACTCTACGACTCTAAACCCTTCTATGCAAGCACTCCTAATCCAATTCTGAAAATCATCAAGGCAATCAAATATCAAGCATAACAGTAATAGTCTTAACAAATTCCAAAACACACCAAATAAGAACAAAAACAAAAATAAAAATTGTTTAATAAAAACACAAAGGACTAATACTCCTCCTCATCATCATGATCATGCGCCGCTCCACTTCCACTCGCGCCACTCCTTCTCGCATTGATCACCTCTTCCCAAGACGTAATATATGCGAAGTTACCACCATCGATATGCGGAATGTTGAAGTGGTCAAAAAGTCGAATGTGGGATTGATTGCTAAAGTTGATACCCCACACCATTTGATCTTGTAACCGCCTCATCTCAACATTGTACCAATCCATTGGTACTTCATCATTGTCTACCGAAATCACCGGCGGTTCCTCCTCTACATCACACTCTCGCCTCGATTGGACCCTCCTTCCTGGCGCCTCGGGACCAACAACAGGATCATCATGCGGGATAGCATAATGACCTCCACCATATTCCTCAATGATCCTAGCCCTCCAAAAAAGAATGGGATTGAATGGAGGGGTAGGAATCATAGTCATCAAATTCCACGCGCCACGGGTCATCAACCCAAACGAATTGGCGAGTCGTGTGACAAACATACCGCTAAATATGAAGCCAAACACCAAGGAATATTGCAGAAAGTGTCGGGTGTGATAATGCTCCATAAGTAAAAGACATCAAGGTTAGAAACTTGTCATCATCCTTTCTTTGGTTAATGGTGGTGGAAATAAGGCAATGAATAAGGCGGTGTGTAGGCGACCGAATGCTTCCCTCCTAGGCTGACTTCGGAATGTACACTTTGTTGGTAATCGTATTCCACCAACCCGTGCTCGTCACTCCATCGGGGAACACCTTGTGAGAGCGTTCCATAAATGCGCGGAAAATAGCGGTCGAGACCAATAACCGGTCATAAATACCCATCCGACAAGCAAGATCAACCACAGAGCACTGATGAAACTCGCCCCCAAGACAGAAACTGACACTCATCGGGTGATAGCAGTCATCTCCCCCCATGAAAAGATACCGTGGAGAAAAATTCCAGGCACAGCTCCCGGTACACCAACTCTTGAATACGAAAGACCCGGCTCCACCCATCGCAAACCATCGTCTCCCCCTCATAAGCAAACTCATTTAAAAGATAAGGAGCCAACTCCTCTTCATAACACACACTTTTCAACCAACCCCAATCAATTCTGTTGGGCACATAAATTTCTTTCTTCCTAACTTCAGCTAATTTCTTCTTCCATCTCGTCATGGTTGAAGCGGATTCAATTTGAGGGAAATTTAACCAAGGAAAATCTCCTTGGCGTCCACTGGAACCTTGTCCCCTGTGAAACATTGTCCCTACAAAACAAAGAATATAAAACCCAGAAAACACAAAAAATCATCAAAACAGATCACGCTTGGGTCCCCGACTCGACTCGTCGAGTCCATGAACGACTCGGCGAGTCGCAAGAACTGCGCGAGTCAGTCGGCGAGTCGGTCAAAATTCAACCATGAAATCTCAAAATTAACTCAAGGGTTTTGTCCAGGGATGTGTCTATAAGGTATTAGGGCAAGAATAATCATCCAAAACAACATAATTTATGAGAAATCAAAACCCTAGAAATTCACTATTCTTCAAAATCGAGTATTATATGAAATTATTACCCTAGATCATCTAAAAAACATGCTTTTAACAGAAATTAGGAAGAAATTCAGTACCTTTTGTGATGGAAATTGAAAAACTTGAAGAACAATTGAAGGAGATGATGAATGCCTGAGAGAAAGAGTTGGGAGGGAGGCACACGGCGATTGAGTTGTGAAAAAAAACTGATTTCATTAGGGTTAAAACTCTAGTTACCGGTTGTAAAAGTAATTTCATTATTATTGTTTTCTGTAAATAAAACCGACTCGTCGAGTCAGGGTCAGACTCAGCGAGTCAGTTCGCGATTTTTAAAACTATCTGGAATATGAATCAACTCGTCGAGTCATGGTCAGACTCAGTGAGTCTTTTGCAAACAATTCAAAAATTATAAAATTTTGCTATTTATTTAGAAAAGAAAATTTATTCCACCCCACACTTAGTCCATACGCACTCTCAAGCAGACATGTCTGACGAATTGGAAGATTAAAATTCTAAAAAAAAAAATCAAACAAAACTAAAAAGGTAAAAGAAAGCAAACTCTAAATAACGGGTTGCCTCCCGCCAAGCGCTTCTTTTTAAGGAGTCGTTAGCTGGACTCCTTCCCATCTATGTCTCGTCATCTTCCAGCACCGGGAATTCACGCCTAATCTTTTGTGGTTTGTACTTTGTCTTGTAAACATGAATCTTCTTTTTGTAAGCCCGTTTTAATTCCTCTCTCTTCTTTTTTACAGCATCATCCTCAACTGCTTGGGCTTCCCTTCTCCTCTTTTTCTTCGTCACCCCATTCTTTTTCACCTTCTCTTGCACCTCCTTTTCCTCAAACTTAATTACTTCTTATTTTGTGAAAATTCATGCTCTAGGTTTAGTAATGAAAGCTTGATCAGCCTCCACTCTCCTATCATTTGCCTTCTCCTCTTTTTCTGTGCTTAACCCATCTTCAAGCGGAATTGCATCAAGACATGCTATATGGACATGTTGATCTTCCGTGTCCATTTCTCCTTCTGTTGTTTGTTTTTCTAGAGAATGATGAAAAATATCCAAGTCCAGCTTATGCAGAGAACTAGCAACAAGCAGATATAAGTCGTCCAAGTTGCTGACAATTTCGACTGGACTCGTCGAGTCCAGGAAAGTGACTCGGCGAGTCAGATCGTATTTCACCATTTCCACTGTGTTTTCCGAGTTGTCTCCTTCTAGTAGCTTTTCTATCTCCTCCAAGTCCTTGTTAACATCTCCATCCTCTCCAGAAGGTAGCAAAAACTTGCTTGGATCTTCTTCTTGCAAAAGTGCAAGTTATTTTTGTAGTATCTCGTCATCCAAATGGATAAATGAGATCTCTTCTTTTCTTTCCTCTTCTTGCTTGGCTTCTGGTACAGCTCTAAATATTTCTGACTCGTCTCCTAATCTTAACGTTAGTGTAGACTCACATACATCAATTAACGCACATGCGGTGTTTAAAAATGACCTCCCCAAAATAATCGGAATTTCGGGGTCTTCTTCCATATCAAGCACCACAAAGTCTACTGGAAATATGAACTTGTCGACTTTAATAAGAAGATTCTCACAAACTCCTCGTGGATGAATTGTTTTCTTGTTTGCCAAATGGATCTGCATGTATACCGGTCTTGGCTCCGGTAAATTCAGCTTCTTAAAGAAAGAGAAAGGCATCAGATTGATGCTTGCACCCGAGTCGATAAACGCTTAAGTGACAATTGCATTTCCAAACTGGCACGGATTTATGATACTCCCCGAATCGCCCTTCTTTTTGGGTAGCTCACTCAATATTATCTCCGCGACTTCAGCCAAGTCTTTTCGAGCAGCAGAGAGACCTTTTAGTAAGTTGAAGTACTTGGGTGTTTTGAGCATCGTTTCTACAAATGGCACAATTACTTGTAGGGCTTTAACATGCTTCATAAAGGCTCTATAAGATTCAACTTTTTCAATAGGCATGGCTTTGATTGGGAATGGCAGAGGGGGATTATATGGCTTTAAGGGAATGACAGTTTTGTCATTTACGCATGGACTCGTCGAGTCCATTAGAGGGACTCGGCGAGTCTGGTCGGGTTTAGCTGGAGCCGACTCTTCTGCCTTTTCTGTCTTCCTCTTGGAGATCCTCTGTGCATGTGTGAAAAATTCTTCATTACTGGAGGTCACTGCACTCACATTCTCCATTCTCGGATTGGTTTCGGTATTACTTGGAAGTTGACCCGGTCTTCTTTTGTTCACTTGGTGCGCAAGCTGTCCTAGCTGTTTCTCAATGTTGAGAAAGGATGCCTGCTGATTCCTTAGCATATTTCTGGTCTCGTGTATTGCAGCATCGTGATCATTGTGTCTCTTTTCGGACGCGGCTATGAATCTAGTGAACAATTCTTCTAAATCGGCCTTCTTTTCCACTACCGGTTCTTCCTTTTGATAATATCCCCTCTCCTTCTGCTTGTATTTCTCCTCCTTAGCCTTCTTGTACTCTTCGTATGGGAGCCATTCCTTCTTCGGTTTCCGCCAATTCTCGTCGTATCAATCGCCACTTGAATAGAATACTTGAGCCTTCTCGTTTCCATTTTCATCCAAATCACAATCCTTTGTGAGATAGGGCCCTCTATAATTCTCACATCCAACCCGAATAGCATGGATTGTTTGATCCATTTTTGTCATCCTTCTATCTAGACTATCGAGCTTAGCTATCACCGCCGCCATGCTATCATTTGCCGAGTTCACTACTGTCACAACTGGAAATTTTGTGTCATGTAATCTATACATTCAAGCTAATGTGAATCAAAAACTTCAATCAAATACATCATACTAGTACTACAAATAGTCATCAAACAATTGGAGACCCTAAAAGTCCTCGTTAAGTCCATTTTGGATTAGGACTCCCCTATTGGATCCAAATGGACCAATAAGCTTCCAATTAGACTATCATGGGCTTAGAACCCTAATTGGGCTCTAATTGGACCCACACTAATTTATTTCAACATTTTGGGCCGTGTTGGGCCTAGAATGAAATGAAATGAAAGCCTTGATCCATGATTAACCTAATCTAGCTTATTAAAGCATAAAAATCACAATTTTATTTAATAAGGCCAATAAGCACCCAAACTACCTCTAATGTTGGGCTTAGGGGCAAAAAGCCCAAAAATCCTTTCTTCTCTCCCTATTCTTGGCCCAAGCCCAAGGAAAAAGGGAGAGTTGACCTTGGGTTGCCACCTCACTTTTATATGTTGGGTTTCCATGCACATAACTCATGTTTCCAAGCAAGCATCATATCAAGATCACTTCTTTCTTCTCCCTCTCTCACTCTCGGCCATACTCACACACACACACTCACAAATATCTCTCAACTCTCTCAAGAACATCCCTTTCCTCTCCACTCAAAAATCTCGAGTTTTAGGAAGCATTCAAGAGGAAATTTCCACAAAATTCTTCATCTAAGGTAAGAAATGCTTGGATCTATGAATTTAATTCTTTGTTTTATCAAAATCCTTTCCTAATCTATGCAAAAATCGTGATCTTGCATCCTAGAACCATCTCAAACTCGAGATCTTCATCAAAGGGAGCTAAGGCCACAAATCACTTCATTTTCCTTCCATTTTCTTTGCAAAACCGAGCCCCCACACCCAAGGTGAGCTTCATACCCCCTATTTTTTGTTTTTATGAGTTTTGTGGGGGGGAATACAAGTGAAAGTGTAGATCTATATGTGTTTTATATGCCTTGTATGATTTCCATGCTTATATGTATGCATTTGTGTGTTATAATGTTGGATCTAGCCATAAAACCCCTCAAAACCGAGATATATCTTGTGTTAAATGATTTTAGCTTCAAATATATTTCTACATACAAAGTGTTTCAAGAAAAATGGCTAAGTGGTTTAGTAACAATTTTCTTTGGGTTAAAAACACAAATTTTGAGCCTAAAATGTGAAAAATACAAAATTAAGGGTCCAAATGGGCATATCACGAATTCTGATGGATGAAGTGTGCCAAAACAGTTTCCATAAATCAATTTCTGGAAATATACTCATTTAGGGGATTAAAAACATAAATTTCAAGCTTAATGGGCTAAAAATGACATTTTTGGCCCAATGAGGCCCATTATGCAAATTTTTCTGTTTTGGAGGGCCAAAACTGTGATTTTCTGTAAAACAGTGGACCATAAGTGATCCAAGTCCTTTTCAAAGGTTTAAAATGCTTTTTTTAAATTTAAAAAGGACCAAAGTTGCAAAAATTTTCCAATTTGGGCCAAAATTGTCAAAGTTGCGAAAAAGAAGGGTTAAAACCGAGAAAACTGTATTTTCAGGGACTTAAACTGTTTTCTATGAAAAATATGCTGAAAAATATTAATTTCAATAATTTTTGGTGTTAAAATGTCAAGAAAATTAATTTAAGGACCAAACCGGGAAGTATTTAATAAAAGGGTTGAAAATGTAAATTTTACAAACAATGAGGGGCTGAAAACAGAAAAATTTCAAGGCTAATTCAATATACACAATTTGATCAAATAATGGCACCGCGGCTATCGACGAAATACAATACATTCCAATACCAAAAGTCGTTGTTAAACGAATTGGTTCGGTCTCGAACCAATAGAAATCTACAACTACTAACACTACGACACTACGATACTACGATTCATACAAGTAACGTTTGGTAATACATTATACATGCGAGTGTGAACAGACGTCTACGCACCATCTTTGGGCCCCAAATGTGTAAAATCTTGTTCGTTGAGCCGAGCTAGCCCAATGACCTGATCTTAAGACCCGAAGACATTTTTTTTTACGGAGTGTTGGGTTTTACCGATCCGATACAACGTAAATGGACTTTCAATGGCTTGTATACTACTGGTCCCCAAGGGTCCTTTGGTATAGCTAGTAAAGTCTACATTTTATGCGAGGCGGGTCGGGGACCCCTCGTACATTTTTATCCCCAACCGGTTAATGGAGTCATCGGGGTCTTCGTGACCTCTTTCTCTTCGGATGTGGGACTACACATAGTCAGGGCGATTGGATAACGTGATTAGTACGGACGACGCCTACGGGTTAGTTAGTATAGCTATAGACTAGTCGTTTGTGTAACGCGTGTTTGTAGCAAATAATCATGCTCAAAAATAATCCAACGTCGCCTGGGACTGACACTACACGCTATGCAATGTTTTCAATGTGACTTCATGGAATTCAAGGAATTAGGAAAACATCGGGTTTTCCTAGGGTTTTCAATACATACAGATTTGAAATGCATACAATTTTTAAATGAACAATTTTTACAAGCATAGAAACAAACAAGCATACCTATGGATCTTCACAACATTTTCAAAAGCTTTTCTTTTCAGAAAATATCGGATTTTCTGGTAGTTTTCAAACAATACAAACATTGGATTTCAAACACTACTTATGAACTCACCAACATTTCATATGTTGACGTTTTTCAAAATACTTGTATTCTCAGGGAACCAGTGAACCAAAGGAAAACCTATTCGGTGATGGCTTGCAGTTTGATTATGAACGAATCGAACAATTTATTTTTTTTGGGAATGTAATGTTTAAACAATGTATGACATGTAAACGCTACCGGTTGTACTATATTAATGCATGGTGACGAATGTTGTTATGTTTCATATATATTCAATATTATGGTATTCAATTGAGTCACGACAGCCCCCGGACGTTTCCGTCGTCTGGTTCGGGGGTGTGACAACTACCCCCCGACTTACTTCGTTTCTTGGATTGTGGTATTCTCTAGAGTGCTTAGAGAATTCTTCAATTAACTCCTTGATTACTGGGGGCGCCTTCTTCGTGATCGGGCCTTGAGAATCGAGCAATTGCTTTGTGGTGACATTGACTCCATCATAGAAAATGGAGACCTCTTGTTGGCTATTGAGGTCATGGTGTGGGCAATTTCTAAGCAAACCTTTGTATCTTTCCCAAGCTTCATAAAGAGATTCTACGGGTTGTTGCTCGAAGTTGGCAATGGCTTTCTTTAGCTTGGCTATTTTGGAGGGCGGGCAAAAGTGGTCTATGAACCCTTCTTTCATCTTGGCCCATGTGGTGACCGATCCGGGAGGAAGTGACTTTAGCCAATCCTTTCCAGCTCCTTTGAACGTGACTGGAAGCATGCGAAGAAGCTGGGTCTCGCGTGGAACATTCGGTACATTGAAGTAGTCAACCACATCATTCACTTCGTCTAAGTTCTTGTAGGCGTCTTCGTGATCCTTCCCATAAAAAGGAATCTCCTTGAGTTGAGCGAGAATATGGCCTTTTAGTTTGAAAGTAGCGGTTGCGGGAATTGCAGGCTGCACAAGTCCTGGGCCGGTGTCATCGCGCATCCTCTTCTTCCATTCCCCCATGGGGACTTCATCGATATTAGCCATGGTGATAGCTAAATCGTCTTCAAACTCGGATTCGTGCTCGCATGTGGGCTCTTCTTCTTCCTCGGTCTCGTACTCGATATCTTCTTGAATTGGGTCTCCGATTGGCAAAGAGGCACTGGATGCTCCTTATTTGCTGCTCCTCTTCTTGCTGAAAACAGACTTGAGGGTTTTGAGTGCTGAGTTCTTTGAAGAAGCGGATTCTCCAACGGTTTTGCCTTTGCTCCTCCTTAATGTGGATTCCGGGTCTTCAAGAGGAGGGACCAGAGGTGTATCAGATCCTCGGGTCATGAAACAACTGTAAACAAAACAAAAAACGCGTAAAAAGAACAAAAATAAAATAAAAAATTAAAACTGTAACAGCGATGTACTCGCCGAGTCTGCACGAGTGCACTCGGCGAGTTCAACGCAAACACAGAAAAAAAATTCTAGTTACTTTAAAAACGGATTTTTATTAAAACTTATTCTACTTACTGAATTACCTTTTAAATAACTTTGTGTAAGATAAATCACACACAAAGGATAGATTAAATAGAATTTAATAGTTAATTTTAGAACCGTTCCCCGGCAACGGCGCCAAAAACTTGATGTGTGCAAACTCACTTAGTTTTAAACCTACTTTTAATTATAAAATAAACACACAAAGGCAGTGGACCTATCAATTGTGGTATAGTTAAATAAGTAGGGTATCGAACACAGGGAACGGTAAATTAAAACTAAAAACTAATTTTATCTAAATTAATTAATAAGTAGGGGTTTTCTCTAGTTTTACAAGACTAGAAACTTGCTAACTATTACTTAATTTAAAAACTAGAAAACAACGAATTAACTAGATTCAATAATGGGAAGGAACTTCTGTTTAGTTCAACTCAATTGATCCTATAGTTGATTTCAAGGTAATGGTGCAATGGATTAATTCTTTTGTTGGTTACCGATTCAAGTGACTAGATTCGCATTCACTACACTAATCCTTAGCAAATAAACTAACTTAAACAGTTGCCAGTTGTCTAATTTAATAAAATTTACTAGATTAATTATTCGGTTAATTTAGACTTGCAATAGTTAACTAATTTGGTCTTTTAATTAACCTCTTGTTGATGGTCATCACACAAGCTTGCACATGAATTTACTCAATTTTCTTATTAACTCTAGTCTCATGTTCATTAATCCTAGACATATGACCAAGTGGTCACATAGCATATGAGGTTGATAATCAATAGATGTTCATGCTAATCAATTATCTTCCTATTAACAGAAAATTAATTATTATTCACACACAAGGTTCTTTAGCAAGCTAAAATAACAAAAATCGCCAACTTAGAATTAATCCTACCAACAATCAAACCATAGTATCAATTTTGTATCCCCAAACAGAAGTCAAAAGGGTTTAGCTCATAATTGAAGTAAATAACAGCAAACAACAGACTCTAATTGTTTAACCATAATGACAAAACAAAAGATTAAGTAGAATGATGAAATTTGCCTCAAATCTCCTTCGGAATTGAATTCTAGCTTATAACTTCGTCTTCTAGGGTTTTACTGACTTCTTAATCGTAGCTAAATTCTTCTGAATCGTTCCAGAATCCTCCCCAATCGTTCTGAGGAGTTATCTTTATATATATATATATATATATATATATATATATATATATATATATATATATATATATATATATATATATATATATATGAATCGATTCGTCAAGTCAGGTGCCGACTCGTCGACTCCATCTCTCAATCCCCGTATTGTGATAAGTCTCTGGGTTTCCAAGTCTTTATCTTCTCGAATCTTCGCTTGGACTCGCCGAGTAGTCGACCCTACTCGCCGAGTAGGTGTTATTTTTAGTGTTTTTCTTCTTTGTTCCATTCTCGAGCTCTCAACCGCTTCTCCTGCTTCCTTCTGCTTCCGAGCTTCATTTTTGGACTGAAAATATAATTCAAACACTTTTAAGTACCTTTTGTCCACAAAATGCAATAATTTAGCTAATAAATGAATCAAAATCTATACTTAATATGAACTAAATATGCACATATCAATGATTTACACAATCAACCCATATATTTAGTTAGTCTCCATTTGATCACTTAATTAATTCCAAATTAATTCTTGATCAATAGTAATTAAATAACCTTATTAATATATTAGAACTTATAATATATTAACAAACCTTAAGTGTTATTTCTCTCATTTTAGTCTATCCAAATGCATGATGCCATGCAACCCAAATGGACCATGTCGGGTCGGGTCAAGTCTTACCAATTATAGTTATGGACTTAGACATTAATGATGGTTTTTTGTCATAAGAACATCCTATGTGCTCATACAAACCCTAAATGCTTGGATCTAGGTTTCTCTGTTGTACATGCAATTTATCCAAGACTATAAACCCTAGATCTAGCATCTTATAATCAATACAGCATATAATTAGGGTTTAGATCATACCTTGATTGTTATATAGCAATAACAATCTCAAATCCTCTAATGTAATGACTTTAGAAAGCTTAGAGTCACAAATGTCACTCCTCTAATGGTTCACAAACACCAAGAGCAAGAGGATGAAGAATAGAAGAGAAGGAGGCTCACAAAAACGTGTGGAAACCCTAGACCATTATCTTTCCACGTTTTTGGAGCATAAGGGTTCTATATATAGTGAGGCTATTAGGGTTATCTAACAAGGAAACCCTAATTTGGATGCTTAATCCCTAAGCAACCCATGGACTCCTTTCCTTAAAGGCCTTGGACGATTTCCAATGGGTTTCCCCATAGAATTCGTCCAACCTTATAATATAAGGCAATCCATAGCCCAATTGTAATTATCTAATAATTACAATTCCAGTCCCTTAAGTTTAATTAATCTCTTTTAGTCACAAACTTAATTCTTGACTAATATTAATTAAACAATATGATTTCTCCTTTAATATATTATTCCCATAATATATTAATAAATCATATTTAATCCTTTCTCTCCATAATTCATCCTATCAAGTTGCTTTGGTGAAGGCAACCCAAAAGGACCATGCACCATCGGGTCAAGTACATACCAAAATAGTTATGGACTTAGACACTAATCCAACAATTAATCCAACAGTCTCCCACTTGGATAAGTCTAATAACTATTATGCGTATGACTTCAGATCCTGATCTGCAATCGTAGCTTTCTAAAGCCGTTGTCAACTCTGATCCTATCAGATACGCGTGTCCTTTAGATAATGGATCATGTATTCCTCCATTCTAGATATCGTATAAGACATGATTTCTAATCATTCTTTCTGTACCATTTCTCGACTTCCGATTTATGACGACTGACTAATTGAACAAATCAAATTAGCCCTAGCCCGGCCGAGCATTTACGTTTGTCATCACTAAATCATCGAGGGGCCCAAAGATGTCGCTTTTATCCTACTGTGGATAAAAGGAACGGATAAACTTTGATTCAATGCTCGCTTGCACTTACTCACCGAATCATACACAACAATATGTTTTATGACACCAAGTTACTGGTGCGTTTATTATCAATGTGCGACCGATTTGCAAGATACAACTCACACATCTCGGTTTCAAGAATATAAGATGTTATCGTCTCACCAATCATTCGTGATACAATTCATGGAGTGATCCAAGTGAGCGTGGGTTTAATCCAATGCTCAAATCATATTCATAAGCACTCATGAACGTTGCAGCAAACATTTTCTTATGTCTAATACTCTTTAGACCATCCACACACCAATTCACGACAGTCTTTATTCATACCTACTTCTAACATATGAACGACTGTGGCCCGTTCGAATAATTTGACTGTTCTAAACCAATTAAATTATTCAGGAAGTCAAAACATGCAAAGTGAAACACAAGAATAATACTAATCACATATGGCCTCAAACCTTTAAGCACAAATAAAACACCTTTTATTTATCACCATATCGATTACTCATTATTTGTTGTTTCAGGTAATCAACTTCTTACTTGAATTATTACACTTGACCCATGCTCTTATCATGCACACAATGTTTACCTATGGTTCTTACTTTGTGAAATAGATCAAATGAACACATTTCCAATCATACTCATTTCACAACTCCAAATCCTTTTTCATAAGTGAAAGAATATCAAATTCTTGCCACTTATAGAATATGTTAGATTCTAACATTTTATGCAATGATCCTTTTCGTAATGTCATAGCACAAAAAGTCACAAAGACTATTGCCAACGATATTACAAAGTCCTCTATTCGAGATTGTTACAATACAATTCCTTAGATATGATGTCTCTCACTCAAAGTACATTCCTTTGAACATCCTTTTGCATAAAAGTTTCTAATCTAGACATAGATTTTCAGTATTCAATTCCCAATATGGACACGTTTCCATATTTTCCATATGACAACTCATTCTTAATAGAATCTTATCTATTCATAATAATGTTGATATGGTCCATTCAATATTATACTTCCAACTACTCACAAGTGACCAATCCTCGGCGAACTTTGGATTGTCCTTTGATAGTTGTTTAATTATCTTAGTCAAAACCGATTCTTGTCCTTCTTCCCTCTAAATGCGCTAGACATTTGGAAAATTTTAGAATGTTCAAATAATATAGCTTTTGCAATCGATCCCATACCCGAAGCGTATTGGACACGATGCATAATGTCTTATATGAAGATTTAATTGCCATAATATTCTATGTGCTACGTTCTCAACATTCAAACTATGAAGAGGAATGTCATAATCATAATCGAAATTTGTGAACACACTATGTATCCTTGACTAAATTATTAACATTCCACAACCTAAGCCTTTAGATTTGAAATGAAGCATAATATTCTCTCCCTTAATTATAGCAAAACAACTTTTCAACTTATTACTGTTGGGTTTTGAGCAATCTAACACTTCATAAGTGTGCATGCAACCCTAATAAACCTTGGATCTATGTTTGTCTAAATACATGAAAAATAATAATTTTCCAAGGTTCATAACCTATCTAACATGGCATGGGGAACATTTCAACATAAAAGAGTTAGAAGAGATTACATACCTTTGTTGATGAGTTTGGTTCTTGAGGAGTTTGAGGGCCAAGCACCAATAGTGTGAATGCCTCAAATGGAATCACAAATCACCACAAACTCTTGGAAAACTTTGAGAGAGAATACACACTTGTATTTTCGGCCACACACAAGCACACACACATTAGTTCACTAGTTACACTAGCCACCATTTCATGCTCCATAAGCATGCTTATATAGTGTGCATGGTTAGGGTGAAACCCTAATAACCCATGACCTTTCCTTTTCCAAGGATCCATGGGTTAAAAGCTCCATGGATCATCCATGGACTTCCATATAAGCCTAGCCCATTAACAAATGAGTATTCGCCCACACCATATAAAATCAATAGCCCATAATCTAATTAGTCTTCTTTTTAATCTCTAAATTAATTCATAATTAATTTAAGACTAAGACTAATCAAATAACATAACTTGATATTAATATATTATAACTTATAATATATTAATAAACATATGTGTATAACTCTCATAAAATTATCCATAAATAGTTTGGATGAGATGCAAACCAAATGGACCATGCCGGGTCGGGTCAAGTATATACCAAATAAGTTATGGACCTAGACACCTTATCCAACAGACTCCCACTTCGATAAGTCTAATAACTATATTTGCGTATGTTACTTCAGGAACCAACCAGCAATCGTAGCTCTCGAAAACTCCGTTGAACTATGAAGACTCTGTTGAACTATGAAGCGTCATTTTAGATAACTGATCATATAATCCTCTGTTCTCATGATATCAGCCGGACAAATACATGGAACAACGTCGTACTTATTGTCCAGCAGTTTGTTTCCCGATTTTCGATTTTTTTGACAAAGAACTTAATCGAACACATCAATTTAGTTCTGACCGGCCAGTACATAGGTCACAACAAAATCATCGAGGGGCCCAGATATCGCTTCTATTTCTAGAAGGAACAGATAAACTTCGACTCATATGCTTGTTCTACTACTTATTGAATTGTACACAAAGGCACGTTTTATAACATCAAGTTACTGATGCGTTTACATGCAATCAATGCACAACCAACTCATAGGTAACAACTCATATCTCAAGGTTTGAAGATTTATATGATATTACCGTCTCACGATCACTCGAGATAAATTCCATGAAGTGATACAAGTGAGCGTGGGTTTATTCCAATACTCATAACTTATGAGCACTCATGAATGTTGTAGCAACCATTGCTATGACTAAACCCATTTATCCATCTACAAACTCGATTCATGACAGTCTTGATTCATACCTACTTCCAACATATGAACGACTGTGGAGTGTTTAAATAACTTAGTCATTCGGAAAGAATAACCTAGCTATTTTGGAAGTCAAAACATGCAAAGTGAAACACAGTAATAATCGAATCCAATATGGTCTCAGAACCCTTTTGAATATAAATAGAACCACCTTTTATTTATCACCATATTGATCACACATTATTCATTGTATAATGTTTCAAACAATCAACTTAAGACTTGAATAAAAACAACAGTTGTCCCATGCTCCTAGCATGTACACTTTGTTTTCTAAACAATAGTTATGCCATACTCCAAGTATGCACACTATGTTTGTCTATGATCCTTACATTGTGATGTAGATCAATTGAACATGATGCCATTGAGACTCATTTCACAATCCCAAATCCTTATTGTAAATGTGAGAATCCCCGATTCCTATCATTTACCAAAAAATCTGTTAGATTTTAAACATTTATGCAATGTTCCTCTTGTAATGATTATGCACAAAGTCACCAAAACCTTGTCACCAGTCATTACAGAGTATTCCAAAGAAGGTCAACTTCTATGGAACGGATGTCTCATATTCAAAGTACATTGCTTTAAACATCCTTCTTGCATTAAGGTTTTCTAATCTTACATAGATTGAATAACTTCCACCTATGGAGACATTTCCATAGTCCCATTTTGACTATCGCTTCCGAACAAGAGTTACTTCTTTTCAGAATGTGTCAATATGGTCCTTTCCGACAACTTACATCATACTTCCAACTTTCCCTGAGCAACCAATCTTTGGAGAACCTCAGATTGTCCTCGACAATTGCTTAATCACTTTAGTCATATCCAGCTCTAGACTTTTCCCTTCTCAATGCCTTAAGCATTTGGAAAATTTAGAAAAGATGAATATTATAGCACATGCAATCGATCCTATATCCGAAGCATATGGGACACGATTCATGATGTTTGACATAAAGACCTGATACTAGACAAGTCTTTTGCTACAATATTTTTATTTGCCATGTTTTCAAAATTTAACTATGAAGAGGGATGCCGTAATCATCATCGAATTTTGAAAACGCAATATATATAGAATTTCTTCAAGTTTGAACCATTCCAACATAAAATTCACATATATATTCTTGACTAAAGATGATTAAAATCTCAATCTAAGCTTTAGAATTGAAATGAAGTATAATTTCCTCTCCCTTAATTATAGCAAAACAACTTTTCAACCCCTGCAACTTCACGAATTGAAACTTTGTTTTCTATAATTAACATTGCTAACTTGCAACACTAAACGTAATAATCATGCTCCCACTAACATGATGATTATCAAAAAACACTTATGCTCCCACTAGCTCTGACATATTTCTAGAAATCTGCTGGACTTCTGAAATTTAGATTCATACACCCTTTCTTAGATAGCTCACATGTGTGTCTAAACAATTTTCAGAACTATGAAAAGGGATACCGTAATCATAGTCTCAATTTCTTAGACCTTTGCCATTTCTCACAAGTCCATGTTAGTGTGTCAGTTAACCACACACGCTCCACTAACGACTTTTGAAAATGCAAACAACACAATTGATATCTACGTAAAATCTACTTAATGAAACCGTTTCCTCACCATCATTTTCATGAATCGGAGAGAAACCTTATGACACTTCGATTTTATAGTGTATGAGTTCCTATCCATGTGAATTTGTCAAAACCATAATCACACGATAAGGTTAGTGACAAATTCAGCGTTACATGGATTAAAATTGTTCAATCTTAGTTTCTTGTCACCTTGGTAGCACAAGGCCCACCAATGCTTCCAAGTTGAACTCTGATAACTCACATCCAAATTCAACTTATTTGAAGTAGGTACAGAAATAAGAATTATGTCAACACGATAGGTTGCAAACCTTAAGTCGTGTGCTAGTGATAAATTACAGGTTTTACTCTTGATTAAATCTTAATACTCTTTCAGGATCTTTAAGGCTCCCACTGTCCCCTTGACATATAAGTTTCCCCAGTCAAGAACCATTCCTTGACAAAACAAATATTCAAGGGATAGTGTGGATTCTTATCAAGACTAACACTTCACACATTTGGTCTTAGTTGGTCTTTGTCTCATCCAAGACATCACAACTTACCAATCTCAAATGTACAAGAGTAGAAAACATTTTATTCTTACATTTGACTAGTGTTAACAAATCTTCCTTTATGTCACTCAATGTTACAATCTTGGAGTATGACTCTAAGAATTGTTTTGGAACGAAGTATGACTCATTTTCTCGATTTTAACCAATCCAACAATTCATGACCTCTCTTCTTAGCCATAACAATGCACTAAGACGTCCTTAGAGTATGAATTTGTGATATGGTTTCATAATCATTAAGATGATCATGAAATACGATACTAAAGTACTCTCCCATCCTTTCAGATTTGAGAAACTTTTATCTTTCTGCCTAGTTTGATTCTTCTCAATTGTTTTGTCATACATTGTATCCTTTCCAATGTTACAGAATTATACTTAACCTCATAAGTATAATCATATTTACTAATCTTTAGTAAATTATGGCAAATCAATCTTTGTGGTGGACCTTGACCAGCGCACACCCAGTGTACCTAATTCCTTAGTCCTTCAATTGACTCACATATACATGTGATCAAAGAATTAGTCTTAATTTTCAAATATGAAAATTCTCATTCATCATACAATACAACTTGTATGATTCCAAGTTTCTGTCCAATTGAAACTTGGGTGATGAAAACTTTCTTCATTCGGTAAATTCAGACACTACCACAAATGAAGGAATCAAATCCACTTTCCAATATTGCTATTACTGGAAACATATAAGCAACAATTTTCCACAGATGCCATTGTAAGGATATTTTTAAAATAAATAAAATTAAAACCCTTTTTTTCTTTTATTTTACAACTTTGTGGAAAAACTTATCCTTACAATCCACAAACCTTGTTGTTATCTATTCATAAGCAATATGTTTAAGCAACAGCTCAAAATTCTGATTACCGAACCATGCGATCGAAACCCACCTTCGCAATCAGAATCAACATATACTTACATTAAGCATCCTATCTTTTTTTGATTCTTAAAAACATCAGCATGTGACCCATTCACAATAAGAATATCCAAATAGGAACTTAATAGAGTTAGTCAGTGGACTTTACCTGAAGTAGAGTCAAACCTCTTGACTTGATCAACCTTATGACCTTTCAGGTGAATAGGGCAGCTTCGCAACCAATGCCCCTTCCTTTGGCAACAAAACACATGGACCCTTTGGTAATGGCACATGAGACTATCTCAGACTTAGCCTTTCTCTTTACCATTTGGTCAACCGAGTTGACTATGGCCGATCCCTTTCCATTGGGAAGAGAAATGCTTTTCTAGATATCCAATGCCACCATTGTCAATGTCCATTTAAGACTTGGGAAGTTGTTCTTTTAATCAAATTTGCTTTACTGGTGTTCCAAATCATTGCTGATTCCACAACACCAAGCAAATAGATAAGATCATTAAGGGTCATGTCATAGTGTGTCTCATAGTAGTCCCAAAGAGACTCACTATGTTACTAAGAAAGTGATTGAACATCCAACTTTCACAAGACTTTGACACCCAACTCTCCCGGCTTGTCAATATGTGACTTTATCTCCAAGATGTGAGCACACATAGACTATGCTTGCCAATAGGGATTGAGTGACTTTAAACTTTTCAAGAACTTGTGGGTGAGGGAGAATAATTCGAGGAGGTAGAGGAAGTGAAGCATGATGTTGAGGGACACCATCTTCAAGAGATTTGGGAAGATCATAGTTGTCTGAACCAGACATCTATAATGGGAGAAAATCAAGTTAGTTGATTCAAAATCCTTAATATAACACCCAATATGAAATATTAAGGCTAGGACCCAACACAATATTTTATAATTTGGAAGAGGGATGCCGTAATCCAAGCTATAAAATATTTGAAGGTAGGCGAATGACGATTCACCAATTTCCACCATGAAAAACGAAATAATTTATTAGGTTTTAATTGGATTTGAAATTCCTAGATCTTTTGATATTCATTGAACTTTTTAATGGCATGTTTCAATCTCGAGTGTGCCCTCTCAAATTTTGTGACTGGGATGCCGAGGATCACAAAACAAGGTGTGAATAACCATACCAATTCACTTGGTACCCTTAATATTATCACCCAATCAATGTGCCGGTTAACCACACACGCTCCATTGATCTATGACAAACATTAAGTCACCCTTCGTGATCCTTACTAGTCCAAGTTAGTGTACCGGTTAACCACACACGCTCCACCAACGACTTGGTAAGGTACAAAGTGTGAATTCCATGGGCTAGCACCAAATTCACATTTTTCCTAAAGTAACTAAGATTGGGAATTAAATAAAAAAAATATTTAGTTACTTTATAATATTCATTATACTTTTAATGAGAATTTAAAGTCATTGTCCTACCCGTTCGGCTAACGACCCTCCACCAATCAAGCAAGCGGTGGGTGAGAGTGGACACCCATTAAGTCGCCATTTTATAGGCAACAACCTTATACCCACCTTATAGACCGGCTTCGTGAATGAGGCCTACTAATGGTAAAACGACTTGTTCTTATACATATATATAATAATTAAACATTAATGTTATAAATAGTATAAGTGTTGAATTTTAACTTTTAAAATTCTAAGTGTTGGAATTAAAGTTTATTAAAGTGTGTGAAACTTTTCCAAATTCCAAAACTTGAGGGCAAGTTTTGAACAATTCATAAACTTTTGGATATTCATAACTTATGAATTAAAGGTTCATAAAAATGAAGACTCTTCATTTTCATGTAACTTATGTGTTTAAATGTGTGTGTTAAAGAAAGTGACCTTTGGATATCCATAACTTGAGGACAAATTATGGACTCCATTAAAACACATAAATGATCAAGAATTAATTCTAAAAAATTCAACAAATAATTCCTATCATCTTCTAAATTCATAAGAACATGAACATGATCATCAAAATTTCAAGAATTATATGAACACATAAAAATCATGGAATTTTGATATATGCTATTGTAAATGGATTAGAACAACCATTACACCAACTAAAACAAGTTTTAAAACACCAAAACAGTTTAGGGTAATGTTTCTAGTCCATTTCCAGCAGCTAAAGTCGAAAATCTGCACTCTGTCGATCCTACTCGTTGAGTGCATGAACCTACTCGGCGAGTAGGTTGAAGATACACATGGACTCAGCGAGTTCATCAGGCAGACAGCAAGTTTTTCGACTTTTTCAACTATTTTGCATCAAGTATCAAACAAGCAAGCCTAGGCTCTGATACCACTGTTGGGTTTTGAGCAATCTAACACTTCCTAAGTGTGCATGCAACCCTAATAAACCTTGGATCTATGTTTGTCTAAATACATGCAAAATAATAATTTTCCAAGGTTCATAACCTAGCTAACATGGCATGGGGAACATTTCAAGATAAAAGAGTTAGAAGAGATTACATACCTTTGTTGATGAGTTTGGTTCTTGAGGAGTTTGAGGGCCAAGCACCAATAGTGTGAATGCCTCAAATGGAATCACAAATCACCACAAACTCTTGGAAAACTTTGAGAGAGAATACACACTTGTATTTTCGGCCACACACAAGCACACACACATTAGTTCACTAGTTACACTAGCCACCATTTCATGCTCCATAAGCATGCTTATATAGTGTGCATGGTTAGGGTGAAACCCTAATAACCCATGACCTTTCCTTTTCCAAGGATCCATGGGTTAAAAGCTCCATGGATCATCCATGGACTTCCATATAAGCCTAGCCCATTAACAAATGAGTATTCGCCCACACCATATAAAATCAATAGCCCATAATCTAATTAGTCTTCTTTTTAATCTCTAAATTAATTCATAATTAATTTAAGACTAAGACTAATCAAATAACATAACTTGATATTAATATATTATAACTTATAATATATTAATAAACATATGTGTATAACTCTCATAAAATTATCCATAAATAGTTTGGATGAGATCCAACCCAAATGGACCATGCCGGGTCGGGTCAAGTATATACCAAATAAGTTATGGACTTAGACACCTTATCCAACAATTACGACTCTGCAAAGTATAACCCTTGTTTTCTATAATTAATATTGCTAACTTGCAATACTTTCCATAATAATCATACTCTATCATAACATTTATGCTCCCACTATCATGATGATTATTATAAACATAACACTTATGCTCCCACTAGCTTTGACATGTATTCAGAAACCAGCTTAACTTCCAGAAAAACAATACTTGTTGAATTTCTTAGGTTTATGTTTCTAATAGCTAATGCTTTGATAATCCTTTATCTAAGCTTATACACCTTTCCTTTAGATAGCTCATATGTGTGTCTAAACAATTCATACTAATTGCCCAAATCTCACAATTCGAATCATGGAAAGAGATACCGTAACCATAATCGAATTCGAGAATTCAATTCCACAATCACTATTTTCTTAAAATCTTTCTTAGTGATAGCATTTCCTCACAGTCACTTTCATGAAGGAGGGAATCTTATGACACTTAGATTTTAATGGTGTATGTGTTCCTATCCACGTGAATACGTCAAAACCAAAGTTTAAGACAAATTCAAACTCATATGGACCGAACTTTCTTAATCTTGATTTCTTGCCTTATGGTAGCACAGCTGCCCACCATGTCTTCCAAGTAGTTAAGCAGCTCACCTTTTCCTATCAATGTACTTTTCATTGATCAAGGTCCTTGCCTTTTATGCATTCAAATTAGAACTCATTGTTGGGTTTTGAGCATTCTAACACTCATAAGTGTACATGCAACCCTAAATACCTTGGATCTATGTTTTCTCTATTATACATGCAAATAAGAACTTCCAAGGTATTATCCTAATCTAGCATACAAAAACAATGAATGTAACAAGATAGAATACATACCTCTTTGATGTAGAAAGTCTTCATGAAGCTTGAGTGCCTAGCCCCAATAGTGTGGAAGCCTCATATGGAATCACAATCACCAAAACACTTAGAATAACTTGAGAGAATTCTACAACTCATGAAATCGGCTAGCCCTTTTACTTCACACTCTAGTGGCCGATTTTGGTCAAGAATAAGATGCTTATATAGTTAGGGTTACACCATGTAATCCCTAATTGACATGGCCTTTCATTTCCATGATCCATGGGTAAAAATACACCATGGAGCATCCATGGACCATCCTATGGGTTTTAGCCCAACTTGATTATCCATGGAGCATTAGCCCACTATACAAGTATGGATGATTTACACAATCAACCCATATATTTAATTAGTCTTCTTTTGATCACTTAATTAATCCTAGATTAATTCTTGATCAATACTAATTAAATAATCTTATTATTCTTATTATTAATATACTAGAACTTATAATATATTAATAACCATAAGTGTCTTATTTCTCTCATTATAGTCTATCCAAGTGCATGATGGTATGCAACCCAAATGGACCATGCCGGTTTGGGTCAAGTCTTACCAATTATAGTTATGCACTTAGACATTAATCCAACAGTCTCCCACTTGGATAAGTCTAAAACTATTATTGCGTATGACTTCAGGAACCAACTGGCAATCGTAGCTCTCAAAAGCTTCTGTCGAACTCTGACCTTGTAGATGAACTCTGACCTTTGTCAATGATTTGTCCATTAGATAAGGGATCATATATTCCTCCATTCTAGATATCATATGGACTGAGACATGGATTATAATCATTCTCTCTGTCCATTTGTTGTTTCCCTATTTCCGATTTATGACAACTGACTAATTGAAAAAATCAAATCAGTCCTGGCCCGGCCGAGCACTTCCATTTGTCATCATCAAATCATCGAGGGGCCCACAGATATTGCTTTTATCCCGAAGGTAAAAGGAATGGATAAACTTCGACTCATATGGCTTGTTCTACTACTTGTTGAATCATACACAAAGGCACGTTTTATAGCACCGAGTTACCAAATGCGTTTTCGTGCAATCAATGTACTATCAACTTATAGTAACAACTCATATCTCTAGGTTTGAAGAATATAAGATATTATCGTCTCATGATCACTCGTGATAAAATCCATGAAGTGATTCCAATGAGCGCGGGTTGAATCTAATACTCAGAACTTATGAGCACTCATGAGTGTTGTAGCCCTTTGTCCAACACCTTAGACCTCTACAAGCCAACCCATGACAGTCTTGATTCATATCTACTTCCAACATATGACCGAATGTGGATGGTTTGAATCACTTAGTCATTCCGGAAGAATAACCTAGTTTATTCGGGAAGTCAAAACATGCAAAGTGAAACAAAATAATAATTGAATCCAATATGGTATCAAAACCTATAAACATAAATAAAAACACCTTTTATTTATCACCATATGATTACACATTATTCATTGTATACTGTTTCAGCTATCAACTTTATTCTTGAATTTAAAACAATAGTTGTCCCATGCTCCAAGCATGTACACTATGTTTTCTTAAACACTAGTCATGCCATACACCAAGTATGCATACTATGTTTGTCTATGATCTTTACTTTGTGAACTAGATCAATTCAACAAAACATCAATGATTCTCTTTTCACAGTCCCAAATCCTTACTGCAAATGCAAGAATTCCAAACTCATGCCATTTACTGAAATCTGTTAGATTCTAAACTTATATGCATTGAACCTCTTGTAATGATTATGCACAAAATCATAAAGACTTGACAACAAACATTACAGAGCATTCCAAGGAGATCAACTCCTTGGAAACATCCTTCTTGCATTAAGTTTCCTAATCTTAAACAGATTGAAAATTCTATCTTTGAAAAATTTCCAAACTCCATTTTGATTATCACTTCTGAACAAGAGTTGCCTCCTTACAGACTATGTCAATATGGTCCTTCCAGAATTATCACTATACTTCCAATTGTCCTTGAGTAACCAATCTTTGGTAAACCTTAGATTGTCCTCGACAATTGTTTAATCCTTTTAGTCATATCCAGTTCTAAACCTTTTCCCTTCTTAATGCCCCAGGCATTTGGAAAATTTTAGAACGGATGAATATAGCACATGTAATCGATCCTATATCCGAAGCATATGGGACACGATTCATGATGTCTCACATAAAGACTAAACCAGTCTTTTGCTATAATATGTCCATTTCAATTTGCCAAGTTCTCATAATTCAGATTATGAAAAGGGATGCCGTAATCATAACCGAATTTTAGAACGCAAATAATGGACCCATATATAGAATTTCCTTATGTTGAGCCATTCCAACATGAAATTCATATATATCCTTAACTAAATGATTAAAACCTCACGATCTAAGCTTATAGATTTGAGATGAAGTATAATTTCCTCTCCCTTAATTATAGCAAAACAACCTTTTCCCAATTGAAACCTTTTGTTTTCTATAATTAACATTGCTAGCTTGCAATACTTATCATAATTATCATGCTCCCACTAACATGATGATTATTAGCATAACACTTATGCTCCCACTAGCTTTGACATGTTCTCAGAAGTCACCCGGACTTCTAGAAATCGATACTTCATTGACTTTCTTACCAAAGTTCAGATTTCTGATACTAGATTGTTTTGATAAAACTTTATCAAAATCATACACCTTCCCTTAGATATCACACTTTTGTGTCTAAACAATTATGAAGAGGTATGCCGTAATCATAATGGTTAGACCTTTTTGCCACTTCTCACAAGTCTAGGTTAGTGTGCCGGTAAACCAGACACGCTCCACTAACGACTTTGAGAATGCAAATATCACAATTGCTATCTAGATAAAATCTACTTAGTGAAAGTGTTTCCTCACCATCATTTTCATGAATCGGAGAGAAACCTTATGACAATTAGATTTTTATGGTGTATGAATTCCTACCCATATGAATTTGTCAAAACCATAATCACAAGACAAGGATAATGACAAATCCAAACTCATATGGATTGGACTCAATCTTAATTTCTTGCCACCTGGCAGCTTAAGGGCCTGCCATTGCTTCCAAGTTGTTGTGCAACAAATTGAGAACTCTAAGAACTCATTTGCAAAGCCAACTTTAACTGGAATGGGCACAGAATATGTCAACACGATAGGTTATAAACCTCAAGTCGTGTGCTAGTGAATGTCACACCCCAAAACCGAGAACGGCGGAAACGTTCTGGGGCGGAGGACGTCATGTATGCATCACAACAAATGTAAAGTAGTAAACAAGCAACAACATCATCCATTGCATTAATAGTATAATTTTAGTTACAAGTGTTTTCTTTCATTGAACAAGACATGATGATAACTTATCAAAATAAAAGACGAGTCTTGAGTGCTCCATCTTCTCTAAACCTTGTATCGACACCTGTCTATTTGTAACCTGAGAATACAAGTTATTTTGAAAGAGTAGATCAGCATTTAAGTTGGTGAGTTCATAAGTATTTAATGTCATTGTTTTGATTAGTTGATATGAAAGACTGGTAAATGAATGATGAAACATTTAGTATAAGTATGAAAAGCTCTAGAAAATCCCATATTTCCTACTAGTATAAAAGTAGTCTTCTACCAAGACTCGAATGTTTTGAAAGTAGTCTTTTACCTAGACCTGACTGTTTTGAAAGTACGCATCTCTTGAAAATGTGATGGTTTTTCCTTGTTTAACTCTTATTAGTAGTCTCTTAAGTATACCTGAAATGGTATCAACCTAGAACATTCGTAGACTGTTCATTTACCTCTGTTGCTAACAGCCGAGTTTAGGAATAGTTAGTCCCTTATGTATACCCACGATGGTATCAACCTAGAACATCCGTAGATTGTTCATTCACCTCTGTAGCTAGCAGGGGTTGTCGGAATGGTTAGTCCCTCAAAGTATGATGTGGTACTAGGAGATAAAGTCCCAGTCTACCTCGTCGATGATGTGATTAAATCACAAGGTAAAGATAGAAAGGCGAACAATATAACCGTATCTGGACATATAACATGTAATATTAAATTGCCATATAATGTCTATGTAAAAGTATTCATGTATAAGTATTCATGTAAGAGTATTCCTTCATATAACATGTAGTAGTAATCTGCCATATAGTGTCTATGTAAAAGTATTCATGTATAAGTATTCTTTTATATAACATGTAGTAGTAATCTGCCATATAGTGTCTATGTAAAAGTATTCATGTATAAGTATTCATGTAAAAGTATCCCTTCATATAACATGTAGTCTGGACTCATGAATGAACTGACTCTGGTGTAATTTCTTGTAGTAGTGAAAATGTTTTGTTTACTCTAAACTATTCCTATAATAGTTTACTAGAATGTAATTGATGAGTGACCAAGTAGGTTTATACACCCTTGCTATCTACGAGTATCGGAACTACATTAACTGATGGAACATTTATGACCATATATGTATACATGATATATAACTAATATTTAAACGACTTTCGGACGAATGCCCAATATCCCACCAGACCACATCTCAAGGCGCGAAAAGGAAATAGGGTGGATAGCCTTCCTAAGTCTTTTAAGCATTTCTTATATAACTATACATATAGAGGCATGCAATTTATAATATAAAAGCATAAAGAAGTTTTGTAAAACCGTTGAAAAGTCTAATAAAGAATTTGTGACTTGATGTCAGTTTATAAAATGATTGAAAGTATTTTGTTTGATAAGAGAGTTTAAGTACACGGAAAACCATTGTTTGAAAACACCTTTGTAACCAATTTTGAAAGGAAGCTTACAGTATGTAAGACAGTTTGATAACGAGCTTTAATCATGTAAAAACGTTTAAGAAAGTCATTTGAAGTAATATGTTTAGTGAAACTGTTAAACTTGTAGTAAATCCATTTGTATACTAGTTATAAATCACATAAGATTGATTTATTAACAGGAAGTATCCCAAAATATTGATGTTTTTCGTGCCAAAATAATCGTATGTTTATAGTATGATAGGTGGACACATATACATACAGTATATGCAGTGTGTTTGATTTATATATAAATAACAACACTTTTCATTTCAAAAGATATGATGTTATCGTGATACATTTTGCATACGAAAGTTTCTTTATAATAATTATAAATCACATAAGATTCCGTTGATAAAAAGTATAAAACGAAACTTTATATAACATACGATAATCATCGTGTGTTTTACTTGTATTCCCCCCCTTAAAAGCATATAAAAATATTTATAAAACATTTAAAAGTGTGGATTATAGGGGTATGAACTCACCTGAAAGTTTGAAGATAGCGAGATGGAAAACCGGGCAGAGTTTCGTCTCGGGAAATGGATTTTTCTCGGGATTCTCGGGAGTAAAATCGACCCTCGGGACTTGAGTAAAAAGGCCAGAGCTTCGGGTTTGAACGGGCACGGAAAACGAGGCAAGACGCAAGAGAAAAGAGAAGAATTTAGCAAATTTCTCGGAAGCCCTCGCATCCCTTTTATAGGGGTGCTGAACCGCCTCGGTATGCTGGGCGTATGAGGGTACGCGGCGCGTACGAAACGTCACTGCTTACGTATTTCGGATGGAGCGGGTCGGATGGCGGGTTGGTAGCTTCGCATAGGGCGACGTGGATGATCCGAGGCCTTCGATCTGAGTACGCGGGGCGTACGAGGGTACGCAGGGCGTACTCCGGCCCTATCCGATGACTCCCCTTCGGATAATACCGGGAGTTTTCATTTAAATTTATAATTATATTAAATAAACTTCAAAAATTCATATCTCCTTCATACGAACTCCGTTTTCGACGTTCTTTATATCCACGCGAAGGTGAGACTATGATCTACAACTTTCGTTTAGATTCCGTTGGCAAATTATGAAATAATTTTTATTATTTATTTATTAAAATGACGTGATTAAGGAATTTCTTTAAAAAATTCATAACATCTTTATCTGACGTCGGTTTTTGCCAGACTTTTTACCGCTGAAATACCATTGACGAGACCTTCAATTCCCGTTTAGGTCATTCCGGCCAAAAGTCGCTCGATCTCCGATTCGAGTTTTTACGTAACTTCGTATTTCCGTTTTTCTGTTGGAAAACTTAGAATGGTCATAACTTCTTCGTTATAACTCGGAACCTTTTCCAATGTCTCAGAGTTACACTTAAGCTTGTAAGTATAACCATATTTACTGAACTTAAGTAAATCATGACGAATAGTCTTATCAATCTTTTGTGGTGGACTTAATTAGTGCACAAGAATGTGTACTTGATCCCTTAGTCCTTTACTTGACTCACACATCCATGTGAACAAGTAATTAGTCTTAATTTTCCAATACTTGAAAGTTCTCATTCATCATGCTATACAACTTGCATAACTCCAAGTTTCGGTCCAATTGAAACTTGGGTCATGAGAATCTTTCCTTATTTGGTAAATTTAGACATTACCACAAATAAAAGAATCAATTTCATATTTCCACTCTTGCTATTATTGGAATCATATAAGCAACAATTTTTTCTCAAATGTCATTGTAAGGATATTTTAAAATAAATAAAATCAAAAACTTCCTTTTATTTTAAAAACTTTGCAGAAAAACTTATCCTTACAATCCATATGAAAACTTGTTGTTATCTATTCCTAGGCAATATCTCATAACTCCTAAGAAGTAGCTCAAGAATCCGATCTTCAAACTATGTGATAGAAATCCATCTATGCGATCAGATTCAGCATATTCTTTCTTTAAGTTTCTTCACTTTTCTTTGATTCTTAAAACATCACCATGTGACCCAGTCACATCATGTATCAAGAATCTCAGAATAAAAACTTAACATAGTTAGATAGTGGACTTTACCTGAAGTAGAGTCAAACTTATTGACTTTAACATCCTTAGGTAAATTTGGCAGCTTTGCAACCAATGCCCCTTCCTTTGGCAATATAAACATATGGACCCTTTGATAATGGTACACAAGACTATCATAGACTTAGCTTTTCTCTTTACCATTTGGTCAACCGAGTTGACTATGGCCGATCCCTTTCCATTGGGAAGAGAATGCTTTTCTGGATTTCCTGTGTCACTATTGTCAATGTCCATAAAGTTTTAGGAAGTTGATCTTAGCAAACAGATAAGATCATTAAGGGTCTTGTCATAGTCTGTTTCATAAGTGTTCCAAAAGAACTCACTATGTGACTTAGAAAGTTGTTGAACCACCAACTTTCTCAAGACTTCGACACCCAACTCTCCCGGCTTGTCAATATGTGATTACATCACCAAGATGTGACCACACCTAGACCTTGCCTTGCCAATAGGGCTTGAGTGACCTTAAACCTTTTTAAGAACATGTGGGTTAGGGAGAATAGTTGGAGGAGGAGAAAGAAGTATGATATCTATGGGACATCATCTTCATTAGGAAACCTTGTTTCAAGAGATTTGGGAAGATCATAGGTGTCTAAACCAGACATCTTTTGGGAGATATTCAAGATAGTTGATTTAAAGTCCTTAATATGACACCCAATATGAAATATTAAGGCTAGGACCCAACAAACTATTTTATAACTTAGAAGAGGTATGCCGTAATCCAAGCTATAAAATATTTGAAGGTAGGTAAATGACGATTCACCAATTTCCACCAAGATAAACGAAATGTATTATTAGGTTTTAATTGGTTTTGAAACTCCTAGATCTTTGAGATTCATTGAACTGTTCAAAGGCATGTTTCAATCTCGAGTGTGCCCTTCAGGTTTTGTGACTGGGATGCCGAGGATCACAAAACAAGGTGTGAAGTAACCATGCAAATTACTTGGTACCCATTAATGGTTTACCCCTTAATCGATGTGCCGGTTAACCACACACGCTCCATCGATACTATGATAAACATTAAGTTACCCTTTGCCTACCTTGTTAAATACGAGTTAGTGTGCTGGTTAACCACACACGCTCCACTAACTGACTTAAACAAGGTGCAAAGTGTAATTTCATGGATTAGCACCTTATTCACTTTTTCCTAAGTAACTAAGATTGGGAATTTTAAGAGTTTAGTTACTTAGTATTTATCATTAATACTTTTAATGAAGGGAGAATTATAGTCCTGTCAAACCCGTTCGGCTAACGACCCTCCACCAGTCAAGCAAGCGGTGGGTGAGAGTGGACACCCATTAAGTTGCCATTTTATAGGCAACAACCTTATACCCACCTTATAGACCGGCTTCGTGAATGAGGCCTACTAGCGGTAAGACTGACTTTACTCTTATACATATATATATATATATATATATATATATATATATATATATATATATATATATTATATATATATATATATATATATATATATATATATATATTTATATATATATATATATATATATATATATTATTAACTTATAATATTATAAAGTATAAGGGTTGAATTTTAATTCTTTAAAATTCTAAGGGCTAACTTGGAACTAAAGTATTCATAAGTGAAAAATTTTCAAATTCCAAAACTTGAGGGCAAGTTTTGAAACTATTCAAAACTAATTAATTCCATAACTTATGTGTTTAAAGTAGTTTTAATCCAAAAACTCTTCAAGTTCCATAACTTGAGGACAAGTTATGGAAGACTTTAAACTAATAAAAGAACTAACTTTTCTTTATTTTATAACTTATGGATTTAATTATGGTTACATATTTATTCTTTAATGAAGTGACTCTTGAACTTCCATAACTTGAGGACAAGTTATGGAGTCATAAAAAATTATTCAATGACACAAGACTCTTTATTTTGTAACCATTGCCAACTTTTATGAGTTTTATGAGTCTTTAATGTGACTCTTCATGTAACTTGAGGACAAGTTACACAAACACATTTTATACTCAACTCTTAGATTAAAATGGATTGAAAACAACTATTTCAATTAACTTTTCTATTAATCTAAACAGCTCATAAGAACAAGATAATTCAAATCAAACTTTTCATGTAATTAGTCTAAACCTTAAACTAATACAAAACATGAATCTATTGACAATTATCTTTGAAAATGGATTAGCATGAACATTATCACATCAAAAAACAAGTTTATAAGTTCAAAAACAACTTAGGGTAATGTTCTTAGTCCATTTCTAGCCAAAAAACTCGAAAATATGTTGTCTGGGGCTCCTACTCGGCGAGTGCATGAACCTACTCGGCGAGTAGGATGATTTTACTCATGGATTCGGCGAGTTCATCAGTGGACTCGGCGAGTCCAGTGCCCAGAAAGCCAGAAAATCGAGTTTTTCAGCATTTTTCAGCAATTTGCATCAAGTATAATAGAAAACAAGCCTTGGCTCTGATACCACTGTTGGGTTTTGAGCATTCTAACACTCCTAAGTGTACATGCAACCCTAAATACCTTGGATCTATGTTTTCTCTATTATACATGCAAATAAGAACTTCCAAGGTATTATCCTAATCTAGCATACAAAAACAATGAATGTAACAAGATAGAATACATACCTCTTTGATGTAGAAAGTCTTCATGAAGCTTGAGTGCCTAGCCCCAATAGTGTGGAAGCCTCAAATGGAATCACAATCACCAAAACACTTAGAATAACTTGAGAGAATTCTACAACTCATGAAATCGGCTAGCCCTTTTACTTCACACTCTAGTGGCCGATTTTGGTCAAGAATAAGATGCTTATATAGTTAGGGTTACACCATGTAAACCCTAATTGACATGGCCTTTCATTTCCATGATCCATGGGTACAAATACACCATGGAGCATCCATGGACCATCCTATGGGTTTTAGCCCAACTTGATTATCCATGGAGCATTAGCCCACTATACAAGTATGGATGATTTACACAATCAACCCATATATTTAATTAGTCTTCTTTTGATCACTTAATTAATCCTAGATTAATTCTTGATCAATACTAATTAAATAATCTTATTATTCTTATTATTAATATACTAGAACTTATAATATACTAATAACCATAAGTGTCTTATTTCTCTCATTATAGTCTATCCAAGTGCATGATGGTATGCAACCCAAATGGACCATGTCGGGTCGGGTCAAGTCTTACCAATTATAGTTATGGACTTAGACATTAATCCAACACTCATAGGGCTCACATGCATAATTAACTCAATTGGAACAGCACAGAAACAATATAGTGTCAACACGATAGGTTGTAAACCTCAACTCGTGAGCTTGTGATGATCAATGAGGTCTATTTTGATTTGTTCTTGAAACCATTCAGGACTATTAAGACTCCCACTGACTCCTCGACAGATTCTCTTGTCAATAAACATTTCTTGACAAACAAATATTCAAGAGGTAGTGCAGTTTTTATCAAAACACTTCATAAATAGGTCCAAGTTGGTCATTGTCTTATCCAAGACATCACAACTTTCCTCATTTGATGAATGTTATAAACCTTCTTAATACTTATCACTCAATGTCACAATCTTAACTCTAAGACTTCTTTTGGAGCTAAGTATGATTGACTTCTTGATTTAACCATTTCTTCAATTCTTGATTCCTCTTATTAGACATACAATTGTACTAAGACTCACTTAGAGGATCAATTGAGATATGGTTCTTAATGATTAAGACTTATGATAAAGCATAAAAGGTACTCTTCCTTCTTCTTAGAATGGAGAAACTCTTATCTTTCTGCCTACTTTATTCTTCTTATTCGTTCTGCTATTGATTTAAACCTTTTCAATCAATTCAGAATTACACTTAACCTTATAAGTATAATCATATTTACTAAACCTTTAGTAAATCATGACGAATATCTTTGTTACTCTTATGGTGGAATTTGATCAACACACAACTTTTTGTACTCGACCTCCTAGTCCTTCACTTGACACTTTGTCAATGAATTAATCTAATTTCCAAATATGAAATTTCTCATTCATCGTGCAACCAAGTTGCATGATTCCAAGTTTCTGTCCAATTGAAACTTGGGCGATGAGAAACTCTCCTTATTTGGTAAATTTTTGACATTTCCATAATTAAGAATCAAATCCATTATTGCTAATAATAGAAACATTCAAACATCAATTTTTCATATACGCCATTACAAGGATAAATAAATAATATAAAATCAAAATTTATTTTATTGCGGAGAAAATTTGTCCTTACAATGTAATTCATTGAAAAATTATGTTAATACATATTTCTTAGCAATCTAATTTTAACTCTAAGTAGTAGCTCAAAAATCTAATCTTCAAGTAATGCGATCGAAATCCATTTCTTCATGGTTAGATTCTGCTCACTTCTTCCCTTAAGCTTCCTCTCTTTTCTTTGATCCTACAAAACATCAATTGTAATCTTATCACATTATGTATTAAGAATCTAGAATGGAGCTTAAAAGAGTTAGTCAATGGATTTTACCTAAAGCAGAGCCATACGTTTTGACTCTCCCATCTCTTAGATCTCTTAGGTAAATAGGGCAGCTTCGTCTCCAATGCCCCTTCTCTTGGCAATAAAAGCAAATTGACTCTTTAGGAACAGGACATGGAACTACTTCAGACATTGCCTTTCTCTTATGATCAAACTTTTCGATCAGAGCATGTCTTTCGTTGCCATTATCTATATCCATAGAGGTCTTGAAGGCAGATTCACCAATCAACTTTGCTTTTCTATTGCGCCAAACCATTGCTGATTCAGCAGCAATAAGCATATAGGTAAGATCTATAAGGGTCACGTCGCAATTCATCATATAGTACTCTCTTACGAACTCACTATATGAGTTAGGAAGTGACTAAAGAACCCAATCAACAGCCATCTCCTCACAGACAACGGATCCCAACATTCTTAACCTATCAATGTGTGACTTCATCCCTAGGACGTGTGTACACACCGACTTTCCCTCTTCATGTTTACTTGCCAAAAGGGCTTAAGTTAGCTTGAACTTTTCAGGCCTTCGAACTTGTGGGTTAGGGAGAATAATTGGAGGAGGTGGAGGAAGTGAAGCATGATTTCTTGTTCCTCGATCGAATCGTGGAATATCATCTTCATATAGAAAGCTTGTTCCAGGGGATTTAGGAAGACCATAGTTGTCGTACTTTGACATCTACAAAACGGGAGAAAACAAATTCAAGTTAGTTGACTGATTGAGTCCTTAGTAAATCACCCAAATGAGATACTAAGGCTAGGACCCAACACAATACGCTACAACCTACAAAAGGGATGTCGTAATCTAGTTGCAGAATATTTGAAGGTAAGTGAATGACGATTCACTAATTTCCACCATGAAAAACAAAAAAGAAATTTAAGTTTTAAATCTATGAAAACTCCTAGATCCTTTGAGATTCATTGAACATTTCAATGACATGTTTAAATCTCGATATGCCCCTCTAGTTTGTGACTGGGATACCGAGGATCACAAAGCGGGTGTGAATAACCATGAAAACTTACATGGTGCCCTCACATGTTACAGTCACCTATTCGATGTTCGGTAAACCACACACGCTCCACGAACTATGATAAACATTGAGTCACCCTTTGCTACCTTTGCTTAGAACCATTTAGTGTGCCGGTTAACCACACACGCTCCACTAACGTCTTCGCAAGGGCACAAAGTGTAGTTTCATGGAATTGCATCAATTCACTTTTGCCTAAGTAACTAAGATTGGGAATTTGTAAAACATGTAGTTACTTTTGTACTTCATTATACTCATACATATATATAATGTTAGACTTTTAATGTTATATATAGTATAGGGTGTATTTTACACTTTTAAAATACTAGGTGGTCAAATTTAACAATTATACTTTTAATTCAATTAAATGTAAACCAAAACTTTTATGGATTTATTAAACCACCTTTAATTATACACCTTAATTAATTAATAAAACCATAAGGGTGTGATTTGAACTTTTCAAAACAATACTAGGGTTTTAGAATTTAACATTCCTAGATTAAACTTTTAATCAACTTTTAAATTCCAAAACTTGAGGGCAAGTTTTGAAACATTTCAAAAACATTTAGGTTTAGAATTTAAATATACATCAAAATTAAACTTTTAATCAAAATTTAAATTCCAAAACTTGAGGGCAAGTTTTGAAACATTTTCAAAACATTAGGGTTTCAACTATTTAAATTTCAAAACTAAACTTTTGAGTATAAATTTAAACTATAAAACCTAAAGGGGAAAATTTGAAACTTTTCATAACACAATGATCAAATAACAAATAATATAAATTAAACAATTAATTTCATCATTATTTATATTTTACCTAATTTCAATTTCTTGCAAAATAAGTTACCCAATTAATACAAATAAACCAATCTTTATCATATAAGGAAGTTATTATCTAATCAATTGGTAATTATCTTGTGTTTTGGCAAGGATGTTCTTTAAGAAACAATAAAATTCGTATTTTATAGGTTTAAAATGAATATGGTAATTATCCTTAAGCAAAACAGCAACAAAATCCGAAGTTTCCTCTGTCTGACGCTCCGACTCACCGAGTCACACTCTGGAAATCGCCGAGTAGGGCTGACTCGTCGAGTCCAAGTAATGACTCGCCGAGTCCAAGTAGTGACTCGCCGAGGCAGGTCGAACAGTAAGCCAGAATACGATTTTCAGCTACATAATGCATCAATACAATAGAAACCAATCTAGGCTCTGATACCACTGATGGTTTTTGGTCATAAGAACATCCTATGTGCTCATACAAACCCTAAATGCTTGGATCTAGGTTTCTCTTTTGTACATGCAATTTATCCAAGACTATAAACCCTAGATCTAGCATATTATAATCAATACAACATATAATTAGGGTTTAGATCATACCTTGATTGTTATATAGCAATAACAATCTCAAATCCTCTAATGTAATGACTTTAGAAAGCTTAGAGTCACAAATGTCACTCCTCTAATGGTTCACAAACACCAAGAGCAAGAGGATGAAGAATAGAAGAGAAGGAGGCTCACAAAAACGTGTGGAAACCCTAGACCATTAGTTTTCCACGTTTTTGGAGCATAAGGGTTCTGTATATAGTGAGGCTATTAGGGTTATCTAACAAGGAAACCCTAATTTGGATGCTTAAGCCCTAATCAACCCATGGACTCCTTTCCTTAAAGGCCTTGGACGATTTCCAATGGGTTTCCCCATAGAATTCGTCCAACCTTATAATATAAGGCAATCCATAGCCCAATTGTAATTATCTAATAATTACAATTCCAGTCCCTTAAGTTTAATTAATCTCTTTTAGTCACCAACTTAATTCTTATTAATTCTTGACTAATATTAATTAAACAATATGATTTCTCCTTTAATATATTATTCCCATAATATATTACTAAATCATATTTAATCCTTTCTCTCCATAATTCATCCTATCAAGTTGCTTTGGTGAAGGCAACCCAAAAGGACCATGCACCATCGGGTCAAGTACATACCAAAATAGTTATGTACTTAGACACTAATCCAACAACTAATCCAACAGTCTCCCACTTGGATAAGTCTAAAACTATTATTGCGTATGACTTCAAGAACTAACTGGCAATCGTAGCTCTCAAAAGCTTCTGTCGATCTCTGACCTTGTAGATGAACTCTGACCTTTGTCAATGACTTGTCCATTAGATAAGGGATCATATATTCCTCCATTCTAGATATCATATGGACTAAGACATGGATTATAATCATTCTCTCTATCCATTTGTTGTTTCCCGATTTTCGATTTATGACGACTGACTAATTGAACAAATCAAATCAGTCCTGGCCCGGCCGAGCACTTCCATTTGTCATCATCAAATCATCGAGGGGCCCACAGATATCGCTTTTATCCCGAAGGTAAAAGGAATGGATAAACTTCAACTCATATGGCTTGTTCTACAACTTGTTGAATCATACACAAAGGCACGTTTTATAACATCGAGTTACCAATGCGTTTTCGTGCAATCAATGTACTATCAACTCATAGTAACAACTCATATCTCTAGGTTTGAAGAATATAAGATATTATCGTCTCATGATCACTCGTGATAAAATCCATGAAGTGATTCCAATGAGTGCGGGGTGAATGCAATACTCAGAACTTATGAGCACTCATAAGTGTTTTAGCCCTTTGTCCAACATCTTAGACCTCTACAAGCCAACCCATGACAGTCTTGATTCATATCTACTTCCAACATATGAACGACTGTGGATGGTTTGAATAACTTAGGCATGTACACTATGTTTTCTAAACACTAGTCATGTCATACACCAAGTATGCATACTATGTTTGTCTATGATCTTTACTTTGTGAAATAGATCAATTGAACATAACTCCAATGATCCTCTTTTCACAGTCCCAAATCCTTAGTGCAAATGCAAAAAATTCCAAATTCATGCGATTTACTGAAAACTGTTAGATTCTAAACTTATATGCATTGATCCTCTTGTAATGACTATGCACAAAGTCACAAGGAATTGACAACAGATATTACAAAGTATTCCAAAGGAGATCAACTCCTTAGAAACATCCTTCTTGCATTAAGTTTCCTTAATCTTACATAGATTGAAAATTCTAACTTTGAAACATTTCCAGATTCATTTTGACTATCACTTCTGAACAAGAGTTGCCTCCTTACAGATTATGTCAATATGGTCCTTCCAGAATTATCACTATACTTCCAACTGTCCTTGAGCACCCAATCTTTGGTAAACCTTAGATTGTCCTTGACAATTGATTAATCCTTTTAGTCATACCCAATTCTAGACCTTTTCCCTTCTTAATGCCCCAGGCATTTGGAAAAATTTAGAAAGGATAAATATAGCACATGTAATCGATCCTATATCCGAAGCATATGGGACACGATTCATGATGTCTCACATAAAGACTAAACCAGTCTTTTGTTATAACATTTCCATTTCTATTTGTCAAGTTCTCATAATTCAGATTATGAAAAGGGATGTCGTAATCATAATTGAATTTTAGAACGCAAATAATGGACCCATATACAGAATTTTCTTATGTTGAGCCATTCCAACATGAAATTCATATATATATATATATATATATACATATATATATATATATATATATATATATATATATATATATATATGTATATCCTTGACTAAATACGATTAAAACCTCCATCTAATCTTTTAGATTTGAGATGAAGTATAATTTCCTCTCCCTTAATTATAGCAAAACAACTCTTTCCCTATTGAAACTTTTGTTTTCTATAATTAACATTGCTAACTTGCAATACTTATCATAATTATCATGCTCCCAATAACATGATGATTATTAGCATGACACTTATGTTCCCACTAGCTTTGACATGTACTCAGAAATCAGCTGACTTTCTTACCAAATTTCAAATTTCTTATACTAGATTGTTTTGATAAAACTTTATCAAAATCATACACCTTCCCTTAGTTAGCTCATTGGTGTGTCTAATCACCGTAACAGACTCAGTACCCTGCTTGAGGGTCAGATACTCCTGGGCCAAACGCTCCCTCTCCACCTGGGGAACGTACTCATCTCAGAACATGGCAGTGAACCTCTCCCATGTCACCGCCGCAAGCTCAGCAGGTGCAAAGTGCGTCGTCACAAACTTCCACCAGTCCTTCGCTCCCAAGCGAAGCTGGTTCAGCGCGAACCGTACTCTCAAATGCTCAGGAGATGAGCAAGTGAAGAAACACCCCTCTATATCATAAATCCATCTCATAGCTGCCACCGGGTCCTGGGTCCCATCAAAATCCGGCGGTTTTGTGTTGCTGAACTCCTGGAACAGCAACACATCACCACCTTGCGGCCTCACGGCAGCAATAGCTGCGGTGGCCGCTGCAACAGCAGCCTCGGAAAGAGCGGCATAACACTCATCGAAGTTCTCAATCAGTGTGATATTAATAGACCCGAACATCTCTGGTATCTCTGCCCTGATGGCTGCAGCCACCTCCTCGTGGATGATCCGGCGGATCTCCTCATCACTGGTCCCACTGCTCTCAGGCATAAGACGCGTCCTCACCATGATCTACCTCTGAAATACAACATACGATAAATTAGAATCCATTCGAGCATACTCACACTCGACAACTCATTCCTCCTTGATCCCTGGTATTCCAATGATTCGTACTTGGGTTGTACTCCGCCCCGGTGCTTTCAGTAGTACGGGCCCAATACTACTATCTGCACCGTATCAGAATACACCCCAAGCCCTCCTCTTCGGATCCCAATTCCAAGTACTCTATCATGCATAATCCACTCTCTAATAGATCTCTCATAAGCCCCTCGCTGCTACCTACTCACTCTCACGCATCTCATAGCAGCTCACCTCATCCTAGGCTAAGGCATCACAAATCAGGCCACTCTAGTCCTAATAGGAGTACCTAGCCTACTCTAGCATGAGAATACATCATATCAATATCAATATCACATAACATGAGGGTATTTTGGGAAATCACTGTTCGGGCGTGGACCGATCGTACACACAACTCTGCTCTGCGTTTTTCCAAAAATCTTTTACTCTTTTTGAAAATACCTCTCAAATCCTCAGTTTGAGTTCAAATACGCCCGAAGGTGTACTCGAATCCCTCAAACCAAGGCTCTGATACCAATTGTAACAACGTAAATTTTAAAACAATTTTTCGCATTTTCTAAAAACACAAATCATTTATCATTCATAAAAACATTAATGTTTTTTACTCGATCCATGCTACATAAAATTCCCAAGATCTGATAACATAAAATCCCGTGTGTGTGTACTGATCAAGCCAGCGCCTTCCCACGGTCATCATTAGTACCTGAAACAAATAACACCAACACTGTAAGCACAAAGCTTAGTGAGTTCCCCAAAATACCACACATAACACATATAAGCCACTCGAGGCTATAACTCTGTGGGTCCGTGGACCCTACTCTGTGAACCCTCTGGTTCTAACTCTATGAACCTTCCGCTTCCAACTCTATAAACATGCACAGCATAAATCACATAGAAATAATGCAGTACAACACATAACATACATAGCATACAAATACTCTGTCACATAACTCTGGTTACCTACTCAAGGTAAAGTATAGTGAGAAAATTCACCTCGTGTATCTCGCTAACTCGCAAATCCCGGAAATCACTCGCGCTCGATCCCCCGAGCTATAATCCTCCTATAACACAATATATCTCTAATTAACACTTTCACAGCTAAGGTTGAGTACTCCTTATCAAGTCGACACTTGGTCAACTCCGGTCAACGGTCAACGGTCAACTTTGATCGGACTCGGCGAGTGCATTAGAGCGACTCGGCGAGTCTACACATGCTCACTGATTCCCTAGGATCCTCTCCTGACACGTCGAGTACTTCCCTGACTCGACGAGTTCCACCTGGCATGAATCGCGGGGCCACCCTGACTCAACTCGGCGAGTTCCTTCTTGACTCAGTCCACTCGTCAACCCTCTCTGACTCTCCCTAACTCACTGAGTCAACCCTTAACTCGGCAAGACCACTCGCAGAGTGGTTATGGATAATCTTCATGCTACTCGCCGAGTCTGTTCTTCGGACTCGGCGAGTCTATGCCATGCATGAACTCAAACTCACTCCTGAGGTCAGATCTGTTCCAATAACCCATAGATCCAGTCCTTCCAAGCACATACATCACGTAAAGTTACAATCTTGGTGCTCATGCAAAGGTCCAAAGGCCTTATTTGATTATGTGATCTCTAGAATGCTATTCAAAGCTCGTGGCCTCCATTGACACTCATAAAGCTCAAGGGAAAGGGGTCTCTAGACCTCTTTGGGTCCAGATCTAAAGTACCAACACAAGAAGAGGCCAATTACTCCATGGATCTTTCCACAAAGAAACCCTAACTCTAAGATTTACACCAAGGACTGAGATAGGAACGAATGGTTACCTCAAATGAAGTCTCTGAGCTCAGAAATCACTAGATTAGCACCTTCTTTGGTCTCCTCTTGCCTTGATCCTCTTCTATGAGCAAAAACACCCACAATTAGCCAAGGATCTTCCTCTTCTCTCTCACAAAATACTCAAGGACTCTTTAGGGTTCTCTCTGGGGTTGGTGGCCGCAAATGATGGCCATAAGCCCCCTTAAATAGGTCTCATACCCTGGAAATTAGGGTTTCATTAAACAGCATGGACTCGCCGAGTCCACCTTTTGGACTCTCCGAGTCCGGACGCGAACCCGGGCCCAAATCGCGATCATAATCGGCGAGTTTGAGCTCCAACTCACCGAGTCCCCTCACAAAACACCAAAATTATAAAAATAAATAATACCTAGGAATCGGGGCTGTTACAATTCACCCCCTCTAGAACTAGACTTCGTCCTCGAAGTCTCGCTCTGCAAATAACTCCGGATGCTGCTCACGCATCTCACGCTCCGGCTCCCAGGTCATCTCGGACCCCTTCCGATGCTGCCACTGCACCAAAACAAAGGGTACCTCCTTGTTCCTCAGAACCTTGATTTTCCAATCTCTGATTGCCACTGGTCTCTCAGCATAATTCAGGCTCGCATCCACCTGAATATCCTCTAATGGAACCACTGCCGACTCATCGGCTATACACTTCCGCAGCTGCGACACATGGGAAGTGTCGTGAATCTGCCCCAACTCTGCTAGCAATTCCAAACAATAGGCTACCCGACCTACCCTCGCGATCACTCGGAATGGACCAATAAATTGGGGCCCTAACTTGCCCCTCTTCCTCAATCGGATCATTCCTTTCCAAGGAGATACCTTTAGGAGAACATAATCACCGACCTGGAACTCGAGCTAGGATCGACGTCTATCCGCATAACACTTCTGGCGGCTCTGAGCGGTCAACAATCTCTGCCTGACCCGCTGTATCTGCTCTGTCGTCTGAAGCACGATCTCTATACTGCCCATCACGCGCTGTCCAACCTCTCCCCAACAAATGGGGGTCCTGCACCTCCTCCCATACAACAGCTCAAAGGGCGGCATACCAATGCTCGAATGATGGCTGTTGTTGTAGGAAAACTCTGCCAAGGGCAAGTACGTATCCCAACTTCCCCCGAAATCCAATACACATGCCCAAAGCATGTCCTCGAGCGTCTGAATCGTCCGCTCACTCTGTCTGTCCGTCTGGGGGTGATATGCGGTACTAAAATGCAGCCTAGTACCCAACTCCTCATGAAACTTCTTCCAGAATATGGAAGTGAAACGTACATCCCGGTCTGAGACAATCGAGATCGGCACCCCATGCCGAGATACCACTTCCCTCACGTACATCTCTGCTAACTTCTCTGCGGAAGAACTCTCGCTGATGGCAAAGAAGTGAGCGCTCTTCGTCAACCTATCCACAATCACCCAAATTGCATCAACTCCCCTAGCAGTCCTTGACAATTTGGTGATAAAATCCATGGTGATCTATTCCCACTTCCATTCGGGAACCTCCAACGGCTACAACTTACCATGCGGTCTCTGGTGCTCGGCCTTAACCCTACGGCAGGTCAAGCACCACTCAACAAACCACGCAACATCCCTCTTCATACAGGGCCACCAATACTCTTTCCTCAGGTCCAAATACATCTTAGTGGCCCCCGGATGGATCAAAAATTTTAACCGATGAGCCTCCTCCATCAAAATGGTACGCGTTCCTCCCACAAACGGCACCCAGATACGCCCTTGGAATGTCATAAGCCCCCGACCATCAGTAACGAACTCTGAAATCAATCCAACAACTCGCTCTTTCTTCTGCATCTCGGGCTGCACAGCCTCGGCCTGTGCCCCACAAATGGCGTCCAACACTGGAGCTATCACGGTCAATCTCAAACATACATCCCGTAGCAGGGTGCTCTCCGCCCTGCGGCTCAGTGCATCGGCTACCACATTAGCCTTGCCTGGGTGGTACAGGATCTCACAGTCGTAATCCTTGACCACATCCAACCACCTTCTCTGACGCATATTTAGGTTGGGCTGATCCATCAATTACTTCAAACTCTTATGGTCCATGTATATCGTACACCGAACCCCATACAAGTAGTGACGCCAAATCTTGAGGGCGAACACCACTGCCCCCAACTCTAGATCATGGGTAGGGTATCTCGTCTCATGAGGCTTCAGCTGCCTAGATGCATATGCTATCACATGCCCTCTCTGCATCAGCACCGCTCCCAACCCCAAGATCGATGCATCACAGTATACCACAAAGTCCTCCATCCCTTCCGGAAGGGCTAACACCGGGGCTTCGCATAACCTTTGGCGAAGCGTCTCAAAGGAGGCCTACTGCTCGGGGCCCCATGAAAAAGCGATACCCTTCCAGGTCAACCTGGTGAGCGGCACCGCAATCTTGGAGAAGTCTCTGATAAATCTCCGATAATAACCTGCCAACCCCAGGAAACTCCTGATCTCGGAGGGTGACGTCGGCACCTCCCAACTCATCACCGCCTCAACTTTGGCCGGGTCGACCAATATCCCTTTCTGGTTAACGAGATGACCCAGGAACTGGACCTCTCGCAACCAAAAATCACACTTGGAGAATTTGGCATAAAGCCTCTCCGACCTCAGAACTCCGAGGATCTCCCTCAAATGCTCCTCATGCTGCTCTCTAGATATCGAATATACCAAAATGTCATCGATGAATACAATCACTGACCAATCCAGCATCGGCTTACACACTCGGTTAATGAGATCCATGAACACTGTCGGGGCATTGGTGAGCCCGAAAGGCATCACCACAAACTCGTAATGCCCATAACGCGTCCTGAAAGATGTCTTCTGGATGTCCTCATCTCCCACCCTCACCTGATGATATCCAGACCTCAAATCGATCTTGGAGAACCAAGATGCTCCCTGTAACTGATCGAACAAATCGTCGATCCTCGGCAACGGGTAACGGTTCTTGACCGTCAGCTTGTTCAACTCCCGGTAATCAATGCACATCCGGTGTGAACCATCCTTTTTCTTGACAAACATAATAGGCGCTCCCCACGGCGAGCTGCTCGGCCGAATAAACCCCTTCCCCAGCAGCTCCTGAAGCTGCAAGGATAACTCCTGCATCTCAGGAGGTGCAAGGCGATAAGGCACCTTAGCGATAGGCGCAGCCCCCGGAACCAAATCGATACTGAACACCACTTGCCTCACAGGAGGCACACCCGGCAACTCCTCTGGAAATTCATCCGGGAACTCACGCACTATCGGTACCTCCCCAACTGACCTCGGCCTCTCGGGATCCACCCGCGTATCCATCACATACGCCACAAAACCCTTACAGACCTGCTGTAGACACTGCCTCACCCTAGCGGCCGAACAAAACGCTGATCCAGAACGTGTACCCTCGCCGTACACCGTAAGAACTCCCCCACTAGGGTCTCGTATGGTCACCAGCTTTCGCTCGCAGTCGATAACCGCACCGAATCAGCTCAACCAGTCCATGCCCACAATGACGCAGACATCACCCATCAATATAGGAATCAAATCAATCGGGAACTCAACACCGAAAATCTCTAACACGCATCCCCGGAGAACCTCCACGGCATATATCACCCTCTCGTCAGCTATGGAAACTCTCAAAGGCCGACTCAATGCCTCACGACTAACACTGATATGCTGACTAAAGGCCAAAGACACAAAAGATCGACTCGCACCCGAGTCAAATAACACTAAGGCAGGTACAGAATTCACAAGGAAAGTACCTACGCATAACATAATATAAGCATAATATCTCAACATCAAAATAAATACACGAAAGAATACATACCAGCCACGACATCGGGCGCAGCTCGGACCTCCTCCGCGGTCAACTGAAATGCCCTCCCTCGTGCCCTCGGCGCCTCGGCCTTCACTGGCCGACTCTCGGTAGCTCTAATGGCGGCAAGGGCAGATCCCTGAGATGATCCTCGCAATTGCGGACACTCTGCCTTCCGGTGTCCGGTCTGGTTGCAGTGGAAGCACACTGCAAACCCCTTGGGTCAGTCCTTGGCCATATGCCCCTCATTGCCACACTTGTAGCAAGATCCCGCTCTACAGACTCCCTCATGACCCTTGCCGCACTTCCCACAAGTGCGGCCCTTCTGGCTCCCTGATTTGGGATCAGCGGGCTTGGCCCGCTTGGCTGCCGGCTGAGACTGCGTCGGTCGCCGATCCCTCCCCTGAGACTCCGCCTCCTCCCTAGTCTGAGTCTCTAGCTCAATCTCCCTCTTCCGGGCATTTTCCTGAAGCTCGGCAAATGTCCGGTACGAGGAGTTCGCCACGAACTCCCGAATGTCTCGCCTCAAGATACTCAGATATCAGCTCAAACGTGCCTGCTCCATAGACACGTGCTCAGGGCAGAACATCGCCCTCTCATGGAACTGTTGGATTAATGTCTAAGTCCATAACTATAATTGGTAAGACTTGACCCGACCCGGCATGGTCCATTTGGGTTGCATACCATCATGCACTTGGATAGACTATAATGAGAGAAATAAGACACTTATGGTTATTAATATATTATAAGTTCTAGTATATTAATAATAAGAATAATAAAATCATTTAATTAGTATTGATCAAGAATTAATCTAGGATTAATTAAGTGATCAAAAGAAGACTAATTAAATATATGGGTTGATTGTGTAAATCATCCATACTTGTATAGTGGGCTAATGCTCCATGGATAATCAAGTTGGGCTAAAACCCATAGGATGGTCCATGGATGCTCCATGGTGTATTTGTACCCATGGATCATGGAAATGAAAGGCCATGTCAATTAGGGTTTACATGGTGTAACCCTAACTATATAAGCATCTTATTCTTGACCAAAATCGACCACTAGTGTGTGAAGTGAAAGGGCTAGCCGATTTCATGAGTTGTAGAATTCTCTCAAGTTATTCTAAGTGTTTTGGTGATTGTGATTCCATTTGAGGCTTCCACACTATTGGGGCTAGGCACTCAAGCTTCATGAAGACTTTCTACATCAAAGAGGTATGTATTCTATCTTGTTACACTCATTGTTTTGTATGCTAGATTAGGATAATACCTTGGAAGTTCTTATTTGCATGTATAATAGAGAAAACATAGATCCAAGGTATTTAGGGTTGCATGTACACTTAGGGGTGTTAGAATTCTCAAAACCCAACAGGAACATCCTGGTAATCACCGTAACATACTCAGTACCCTACTTGAGGGTCAGAAACTCCTGGGCCAAACGCTCCCTCTCCACCTGGGGAACGTACTCATATCGGAACATGGCAGTGAACCTCTCCAATGTCACCGCCGCAAGCTCAGCAGGCGTAAAGTGCGCCGTCACAAACTTCCACCAGTCGTTCGCTCCCAAGCGAAGCTGGTTCAGCACGAACCGTACTCTCAAATGCTCAGGAGATAAGCAAGTGAAGAAACACCCCTCTATATCAGAAATCCATCTCATAGCTGCCACCGGGTCCTGGGTCCCATTAAACTCCGGCGGTTTTGTGTTGCTGAACTCCCGGAACAGCAACGCATCACCACCTTGCGGCCTCACGGCAGCAATAGCTGCGGTGGCCGCTGCAACAGCAGCCTCGGAAAGAGCGGCATAACGCTCATCGAAGGTCTCAATCAGCGTGGTCTTAATAGACCCGAACATCTCTGGTATCTCTGCCCTGATGGTCGCAGCCACCTCCTCATGGATGATCCGGCGGATCTCCTCATCACTGGTCCCACTGCTCTCAGGCATAAGACGCGTCCTCACCATGATCTACCTCTGAAATACAACATACGATAAATTAGAATCTATTCGAGCATACTCACACTCGACAACTCATTCCTCCTTGATCCTTGGTATTCCAAAGATTCGTACTTGGGTTGTACTCCAACCCGGTGCTTTCAGTAGTACGGGCCCAATACTATTGTCCGCACCGTATCAGAATACACCCCAAGCCTTCCTCTTCGGATCCCAATTCCAAGTACTCTATCATGCATAATCCACTCTCTAATAGATCTCTCATAAGCCCCTCGCTGCTACCTACTCACTCTCAAGCATCTCATAGCAGCTCACCTCATCCTAGGCTAAGGCATCACAAATCAGGCCACTCTAGTCCTAATAGGAGTACCTAGCCTACTCTAGCATGAGAATACATCATATCAATATCAATATCACATTACATGAGGGTATTTTGGGAAATCACCGTTCGGGCGCGGACCGATCGTACACACAACTCTGCTCTGCGTTTTTCCAAAAATCTTTTACTCTTTTTGAAAATACCTCTCAAATCCTCAGTTTGAGTTCAAATACGCCCGAAGGTGTACTAGAATCCCTCAAACCAAGGCTCTGATACCAACTTATAACAACGTAAATTTCAAAACAATTTTTCGCATTTTATAAAAACACAAATCATTTATCATTCATAAAAACATTAATGTTTTTTACTCGATCCATGCTACATAAAATTCCCAAGATCTGATAACATAAAATCCCGTGTGTGTGTGTACTGATCAGGCCGGCACCTTCCCACGGTCATCATTAGTACCTGAAACAAAAAACACCAACATTGTAAGCACAAAGCTTAGTGAGTTCCCCAAAATACCACACATAACACATATTAGCCACTCAAGGCTATAACTCTGTGGGTCCGTGGACCCTACTCTGTGAACCCTCTGGTTCTAACTCTATGAACCTTCCGCTTCCAACTCTATAAACATGCACAGCATAAATCACATAGAAATAATGCAGTACAACACATAACATACATAGCATACAAATACTCTGTCACATAACTCTGGTTACCTACTCAAGGTAAAGTATAGTGAGAAGACTCACCTCGTGTATCTCGCTAACTCGCAAATCCCGGAAATCACTCGCGCTCGATCCCCCGAGCTATAATCCTCCTATAACACAATATATCTCTAATTAACACTTTCACAGCTAAGGTTGACTACTCCTTATCAAGTCAACACTTGGTCAACTCTAGTCAGCGGTCAACTTTGACCGGACTCGGCGAGTGCATTAGAGCGACTCGGCGAGTCTACACATGCTCACTGATTCCCTAGGATCCTCTCCTGACACGTCGAGTACTTCCCTGACTCGATGAGTTCCACCTGGCATGAATCGCGGGGCCACCCCGACTCAACTCGCCGAGTCTCAAGAACAACTCGGCAAGTTCCAGCTTGACTCAGTCCACTCGTCAACCCTCTCTGATTCTCCCTGACTCACTGAGTCAACCCTTAACTCGGCAAGACCACTCGCAGAGTGGTTATAGACAATCTTCATGCTACTCGCCGAGTCTGTTCTTCGGACTCGGCGAGTCTATGCCACGCATGAACTCAAACTCACTCCTGAGGTCAGATCCGTTCCAATAACCCATAGATCCAGTCCTTCCAAGCACATACATCACGTAAAGTTACAATCTTGGTGCTCATGCAAAGGTCCAAAGGCCTTATTTGATGATGTGATCTCTAGAATGCTATTCAAAGCTCGTGGCCTCCATTGACACTCATAAAGCTCAATGGAAAGGGGTCTCTGGACCTCTTTGGGTCCAGATCTAAAGTACCAACACAAGAAGAGGCCAATTACTCCATGGATCTTTCCACAAAGAAACCCTAACTCTAAGATTTACACCAAGGACTGAGATAGGAACGAATGGTTACCTCAAATGAAGTCTCTGAGCTCAGAAATCACTAGATTAGCACCTTCTTTGGTCTCCTCTTGCCTTGATCCTCTTCTATGAGCAAAAACACCCACAATTAGCCAAGGATCTTCCTCTTCTCTCTCACAAAACGCTCAAGGACTCTTTAGGGTTCTCTCTGGGGTTGGTGGCCGCAAATGACGGCCATAAGCCCCCTTAAATAGGTCTCATACCCTGGAAATTAGGGTTTCATTAAACAGCATGGACTCGCCGAGTCCACCTTTTGGACTCTCCGAGTCCGGACACGAACCCGGGCCCAAATCGCGATCATACTCGGCGAGTTTGAGCTCCAACTCGCCGAGTCCCCTCACAAAACACCAAAATTATAAAAATAAATAATACCTGGGAATCTGGGCTGTTACATACAAGTCAACCCATGACAGTCTTGATTCATATCTACTTCCAACATATGACCGACTGTGGATGGTTTGAATAACTTAGTCATTCCGGAAGAATAACCTAGTTTATTCTGGAAGTCAAAACATGCAAAATGAAACACAAGAATAATTGAATCCAATATGGTATCAAAACCTATGAACATAAATAAAACACCTTTTATTTATCACCATATGATTACACATTATTCATTGTATACTGTTTCAGCTATCAACTTTATTATTGAATTTAAAACAATAGTTGACCCATGCTCCAAGCATGTACACTATGTTTTCTAAACACTAGTCGTGCCATACACCAAGTATGCATACTATGTTTGTCTATTATCTTTAGTTTGTGAAATAGATCAATTGAACATAACTCCAATGATCCTCTTTTCACAGTCCCAAATCCTTACTGCAGATGCAAAAATTCCAAATTCATGCGATTTACTGAAATCTGTTAGATTCTAAACTTATATGCATTGATCCTCTTGTAATGATTATGCACAAAGTCACAAGGACTTGACAACAAACATTACAAAGTATTCCAAAGGAGATCAACTCCTTGGAAACATCCTTCTTGCATTAAGTTTCCTTAATCTTACATAGATTGAAAATTCTAACTTTGAAACATTTCCAGATTCATTTTGACTATCACTTCTGAACAAGAGTTGCCTCCTTACAGATTATGTCAATATGGTCCATCCAGAATTATCACTATACTTCCAACTGTTCTTGAGCAACCAATATTTGGTAAACCTTAGATTGTCCTCGACAATTGATTAATCCTTTTAGTCATATCCAATTCTAGACCTTTTCCCTTCTTAATGCCACAGGCATTTGGAAAATTTTAGAAAGGATGAATATAGTGCACGATTTCTTCAGCCATGGGATTCTTTTATATGGTGGCTATTAGGGTTACACCATGTAACTCATGACTTTACCCATTCCTTATGCTCCATGGATTTTAACCTCCATGGAGCATCCACGGGTCACCCCATGGACTTAGTCCAACATAAGGAATCTTGGATCACAAGCCCACATATATAAGAATGAATGATTTACACAATCAACCCATATATTTAATTAGTCTCCTTTTGATCACTGAATTAATTCCAAATTAATTCTTGATCAATACTAATTAAATAACCTTATTAATATATTAGAACTTATAATATATTAACAAACCTTAAGTGTTATTTCTCTCATTTTAGTCTATCCAAATGCATGATGCCATGCAACCTAAATGGACCATGTCGGGTCGAGTCAAGTCTTACCAATTATAGTTATCGACTTAGATATTAATCCAACAGTATTATCTCGCAGTTTTTCCAAGTCACCATACAAGAAAACCACACAACAACTTAACACATCAGATAACAAAACAAAGGCTTTATTATTATTTTTTGAAACTATTACATAGGTGTTCAAGTTCACCCTATACTATGCTTCTAATAGGTTACACCACGTGGTACTATCTACATGACTACTTCACAACTCGATCTTTGGATGTCAAGCCTTTACTCCTGAATCCTTGCATTGTCATCTGCTTCGTCAAGGATCATTTGAAATGCTCTCGCCTTTGGCTTTGGCGGCACATTTGGCTTTGTAGCCCTCTCTCTCTTTGGGCAGTCTTGCTTGAAGTGCCCTTCCTCGTTACATCCGTAACACACCCTTTTGTTAAATGTACACTCGTTGGCATAATGCCCATTCTTCCCACACTTGAGACAAGTCACCTCCTCACCGCATTTTCCAGAGTTTTTCTTTTTGCACTTCTCGCACCATCTTTCTTCACTTCCTCCTCCACTTTCGAACTTCTTAGAGAATTTTCTCTTCTCATTGGACTTTGAAGATCCTTCAAATTTCCTTTTCTCTCCTACCTCCACTCTCTCCAGACCCTTCTCTCGTATCTGGGTTTCAACATTCCTGGCTGCCCAGATGGCTCCTTTCAAAGTGGTTGCTTGCTTGACCATTGGTCCAAAGTCTGCTAGTAATCCATGGGCAAACTTGTTGACCTTGGAGAGCTCAGTTGGAACTATGTAAGGAACAAGCTTCATTTTCTCCGTAAAACTTGCAGCATACTCAATCACACTCATCCTTCCCTTCTTTAGATTCTGGAACTCATTGTTTATCTCCAGAAGATCCTGCTCAGAGCAGTATTGCATCTTTAACTGCACCAAAAAATTTTCCCACGACATCTTGCTCGCTTCTCCTTTGGGCATCGAATCAGCTAGTAGCTTCCACCAGCTTAATACTCCAGATTTCAACAGAGGAACCGCGAGAGCAGTCTTCTGCCTGTTGCTACACTCGCAACTCTCAAACATCGTCTCCATCTCAGAGATCCAGTTCATGACTTCCACCGGCGTCGGGCTTCCAGATAGACTCGGTGGTTTGGACGCCATGAAATCCTTGTATTTGCATCCACGCCCATCATTTCCTCCATCCTGGTGGTTTTTCCTAACTATCGGTGGGTTGGCTTGACCAACAGTCCCACTGTAGTTTCCCTCCTCAGTCTGTCCTTCGTTTAACTCGGGTTGTTCAATCTGTATGGTCGCTTCCTCTTGATTTTGCTGAAGCAAACGTCTGGTTTCCTCTATTTGGCGATCCAACATCGCTTGGATCATTGCTTGCACTCCGGCCATCGTTATTGGCTCAGGAGCGGCCACCACAACCGGTATTTGCTCAATCACTAGGGGTTGGTTTTGGTTCCCATTTGCATTCACGTTTCCGCTACGAGTCCTTGCCATCTTGAGCTATACACCGAATAAGGTGAATCTAGATCTTTATTTAGGATTGACGTTTAAATCATCCTTATCACTCCGAAACATTTATATGCTAGTTCTAATATCGTAGTTAAACGCTTAGAATCCTAAACACATAAGGTTTCCAGATCCGGTCGGCATCAGACCATAGAATCGAATAAATAACAGCATATAAGGCATAAAACATTTAGCACATAAAAGCATTTTAGGCATAATTCCTAAAATAAGCTAGTGCTCACACCTCACAATCATCGCCTAGCATTCTAAGTTTAAGTCTAGAAATAAATCCATATTCCTAGTTCGCTTAAACTAATGCTCTGATACCAACTGTGACATCCCCATTTTCACGGCCAGAAAAGACCGATTTTGTTTATGCTTTATAAAAATCAGAGTACTTCTTTTAATAAAAATGTTGCGGAATTTGTTCCCAGAAAAACACGATAAATACGTTATTAAAAACAATTTCGAAGGAATGTATTTTATTCATTTTAAAACGTTTGGGATGTCATCGTTAATACAGAAACATAAGCATAAACAGAACTTATATTTATTTACACTAGTGATCTACATCTCTTTAATTGCTCAGTGTAATGTGACTTCATAACAACACCTGTGATATAAATAAATTGACTGGGTCAGGTTGGGAAACCTGGTGAGTACATAGGGTTTTCAACCTACAATAATATAATTATTATGTTTAAACAATTAAACAATCAACCCAATTACCCATCCCCATTATCTTCCTTATTCTTAAGGATCTACCCTAAGAATCCGCTATTTCTCATTCATTCATTCCTAAGGATCATCCTAAGGAAACAACATGAATTCCATTGTTGTCAATGACACGTTGGTCAAGCGCAGCTGCTAATATTATCACTTAGGCGCAGCTGCCAAAATTTGGACATTTTCTATGAGGCGCTTCTACCAGTATTGACCTTTAAACGCTACTGTCATGGTCATAAGACTCCCTATTAGGCGCATCTGCCGATATTGTTCTTAGAGCGCAGCTGCTAGGACGTTTACCGTAGATCTAAAACATCTACGGGTTGTGGCGCAGCTGCCAGTGCTCATCTATAGGGTACTAGGTCCACTGCTACCAATGTATACCTATAGGGCACTAGGTCCGCACTACTAGTGTTCCTCTATTTCAGCTTTTATTCCTCATCATTCATCTACCCATGTTTTACCCAACATATTTTGTAGATATAAAATACTTATACAATTTAAATCATTGAAAACATGTATAAAACGTTCATCCAGCATAGATAACAAGTATTCAGATAATATGCACACATAGCATGTAATTTATGTAAAATACTTCATATCTATGTGTAAGCTGAAAGGGACCATGCACTCACTTGAAAGGTGGTGACTCAGCACTCGGACAGCGCTTCGATACTCTCAAAACGATTTCCTTCGATAAAACCTAGTATCAATACCACTAGGGTTTAGTCTAACGATAACCGCGACTAATTAATAGTCCAACTATTATTATTATTATATAAGCATTAAATAACACTCAATATAACTCATAATAATAGCCCAAATACTTATTATAAGGTCCTAATAACATTACTATATTAAAACATAAGCTATACTAAAGATAGGTTAGGCGTGGCTCACTTACAGCGGGTTTTCTCGAAAACCGGGCTTCGCTGGAGCAGCGCTTCCGAGCCGAAAGGCTCTTTTCTCGGGACTCCGGGAGCCTTGGGGCTTCCTTCGTGTGCTAGGGGGTTTACCTAGGCTTTAGGGGGCTTAAGGTAGGCTAGAGAGAGAGTGTAGAGAGAGAAAGAAGTGGGGAAAGGTGTGAGAAATGAGAGAAACCCGGCACTTCTATTTATAGGGTGAAATCCTGACGAACTCGCCGAGTAGGAGGACCTACTCGCCGAGTTGGTGCCACGTGTCATCATCTGATGGCTTTCCTTGGGGAGAAAGCCTTGGCCCATATTCAGCCACGTCACCCCTTTTGCAGTAGCACCCTGCCGACTTCTAAATCTCATAACTTTCGCATACGAGCTCCGTTTTCGACGTTCTTTATATCCATGCGTAGGTAAAATTAAGATCTACAAATTTCGAGCAGACTTCGTCGGCTAATTCTCGACCGGTCTTAAATTTAACAGTAGGAGGAGATTAGACTGCTAAATGACCGCGAAGAATTCGTAACTCCTTCATACGGACTCCGTTTTCGTATGTATTTTTACCGTTGAGTTCATACTAATGAGATCTTCAACTCTCATTTAGCTCGCATAAGCCAAAAACCGCTCGAACTAAAATTCGAGTTTCGGGTTGTGAACTACTAAGCCGAATCTTAGAAAAATCATAACTTCTTCATACGAAGTCAAATTTGGGCGTTCTTTTTATGGATTTTCTCGGTTTAACATATTCTACGACTTTCATTTAGATCACTAAGTCTAAATCTCGCTCTATCGTAAATTCACTATTTACGCTTCACGGTGTCGTGCCGATTTTGCCGTAAAACTTCGACGGGCCATAACTCCTTCGTTATAACTCAGATTTCGGTGTTCTTTATATGTACGAAAACCTTGAGACATATTCTACCACTTGGTTAAGACTATTTATTATAAATAATCTCTTGCCGAAAAGTCATTTTCGACACTTATTGCCTCTAAATTGACTAGCCCGGATCTACGGGCGTTACACACGTTGCCTTGATTTCTCGAACGACAACCCAAAAACTAGCCCTGTTGCCTTGATTCCTCGAACATGTTGCCTTAATTTGTCGAACGATGACCTGATGATGAGCATCGTTGCCTAGATTCATTGAATGACGACCTTGGTTGCCTTGATCTTTTGAATGATGACCCAAAAACCTGATCGCGACCAAAATTGCCCCACGTCGTGATAGTTCCAAAAAATTATGCATGATTTGGAAAATCAATGTCTGTTCCTGTCACCAAGCTCTTTGCGCAATATGTATATATAGGGGGGACCAGGGAGACCGAAGCCACCAGCGAGCATCGAAAAGGCAAGCCCCAAGACCCGTGAAAGAATCACACCCCCCAACATATTGCCTTGATTGCTCGAACGAAGACCCAAAAACTAGCTCCGTTGCCTTGATTGGGATTATTATATTTTTAATTATGTAAAGTGTCGGTAGAATTATTTGTATTTGTCGTTTGTGTTAAAATAGTGTCGGTAGGATGTAAGACCCTCCATCATCTAGTTGTCTATATTGTAAATTATGTGTGTCCTTCTGCAATCAAACGATTGCAACAATAATTGTAACCGGCTCCTTCGAGCCTATAAATAGGGCCTTCGCCCATATGAAATAAACAAGTTAAGTTTGAGTGTTTAAGACTTGAGTTGATCTCAAAGTTCTTCCTCTGTTGAAATAGTTTGTCTATTTCTGAATAGCATAGCCCTATCCAAACTATCCACATAAACATTCAATTATTCAACATAATCCATCGTTAATCCATCTCAACGCATCATTCAGGTATAATCTTATCCTAATATTCATTTATCCGTCATGTTGTTAAATTTGGTATCAGAGCTAAGTAACGTTCTTACTATTATTATTATGAATGTTAAATCTTTCGCTCATATGAATATATGCTCATCATGCATCATCATATATATTCTTATAAATATTCATCGTTACAAATATTCATCGTTATAAGTTATTATCATAAACTTCTCATTAAAATCAAATACTATTATCCACCTACAATTTAAACATATGTCGGTAGAAGGTTTTTTACAATTATGACTATATACCAAGAAGTTAGAAACACATTTCATATGTCAAAAAAGTTTTTAATTCTCTGACCGCATCATAAATATAATAGTATTAAAAAAAACCCCACCATCAACATCTTATTAGAATTTATAAATCGTAACTTTGAAAGAAAAAGTAATTTATCATTTTGTTTCTAAAAATTATAATCATGAGTTTTTCAAGGTTAAATATTAACAAATAAAAAAATATTGAAGATAAAATAACAAGAATAATTTATTAAATATGTCTCAAGAAATTGAAAATACACCAATCATTATTAATAACGAAAATAATATTAATAAAGATGTTATAAGAAAATCAAATTTTACACTATTGAAAAACATAATTTTAGATATAACTCATTGAAAAATTTCTTTTCTAGAAAAAATATTATATATTATGGAAAAATTATAGGAGAAGAACCAATACCTATGGAATCAACTCAAGGAAATATTATTATACCTATATTAAATAAACAACAAATTAGAAACAGACTATCTAATATTAAAGAAATAGATAGAACAAAAATCGCTTATATTCATATATCAACTATTCAAATAATTTTAAAAAGTACTTTTAGCGATTTAGACACACCAATAGAATTAGAAATTAGAGATGATCGTATAATTAATAATCAAGAAAGTATTATTGCAAAAAGAAAAGGAAATTTAATTGAAGGAAAAATAAAATTTGATATTAATATACAACTAGGATTAAGTCTAAAAGATAAAAATTTAAGTAATAGTATTACCGTACGATATAAATTATTAAGACAAAATTTTATGTTAAAAGGGAATCATTCATTTACTATTACATATCAAATAAATTATGCATTAACAAATTTTCATCATAATATTACGTTTAAAACAGAAGATAGAATTTATATAGATAAATTATTTACACATTTATTATCACTTGAATCACCAAATATGACTAATAATAGAATTTTTAATGAAACTAATTTTCAACCAATAATAACTACTCCGCAAATAAAAAGAAACTAAAAATTTATTAATATGGAAACTTTACAAGAAAAAGTAGATACATTAACTAAATTATTCGCAGTACTAGAAATTTCATCCGAAATTCAAGAAAATAACACAGAAATAGAAAATAATAATGATACAGAAGTAATATATGATTTTTCATCTGATGATGAAAACCCTTATTCAAATCCATATAAAGAATCGCAAAATAATTTTGGATTAAAACGAAAACAATCATATGTTGATGATGATTATCAAAGTCAATATATTTATGGACCACCTTCGTTAGAAGAAAATTTTTTATATAAACAAGGAATGGTCAAAAATAAACAAAACAAATGGGAAAAAATACCTCTACAATATATACCTAAACTATTTACTTTTCCAACAAATTCAGATATTCTTTTTATTGATTGTGAGCAAAATCCCGAAGCAAAAATTCAAGAATGGAATAATAAAATGGGAATTCAAATTCAACTAACTGAAGAATTAAGAAATCTACATCCAAAAAAATTTCTTAATTATATTATACATAAAACATAGGGCAATGCATATCGTTTCCTTTCATCTCTCGATGAAACAGAGACGATGATGATAGCAACCACTGACGCTTTAGAAACATTTAAAAATGTATTAAATCGACTTATTCAAGAATTCATAGGAAAACAAATAGAAGATAAAACATCGCAAGAAGCTTTTCAATTAGAATCATTATGGCATCTAACTAACTTACGAATTTGTAACATGTGTTATTTAGACCCATTTATATGCGAATATTTTGAACATTATTATAATCTAGATTTTACTAGAAAAAAGAGCATTAGACATGTTTTACCAAAAATTACCATCATTAGTAAGTCAAAGTGTAATAAAAGATTTCCAAGAAGCATTACAACAAAATAAAATTGCAGATACCTTAGGAGCAAGGATAAGTATATTAAAAGCATGGATGCAGAAAAAATGTTTAGAACAAAAAACAACACAAGATGCAAGAATTGATTTATGTTGTGATACCTTATCTAATAAAGTTAATCAATATGGTTGTAAAGATAATAAAAAACAAAAATATAAAAAGAAAAATTGGAAAAAACAAACTTATAAACCTAAATATAAACAATATTATAAACAAGGTGAAAGAAAATATTTTCGAGACAGAAAACAATATAAGAAAAAATATCGATCTAACACAAATTACTGTCCATCTAATAAAAAAGATTGTAAATGTTGGATATGTCAAGAAGACGGACACAAAGCCTACGAATGTCCAAAAAAGACTAAAAAGGAAAAAGAAACAAACTTATTAAAAATAGCATATGATCTCGGGTATGAACCTATAGAAGATTCAGGAATAGATTCAGATATAGATATTTATGCATATACAACTGATACTGATTCTGATTCAGATAAATAAGTCCTATGAAGACAGCATTATTGGGTTTAAAACATGAGGGAAACCTCATATCTAACCTATCCAAAGTATACATTGCTAAAGCATATATTGGTATGAAAATATCATCCAAAGTAAACAATGATAAAGTATACAGTGATATGAAAATATCACCAAAGCATACATTGATATGAAAATTCTCATATCATCATATTAAAAGTAAACAAAATTCAGCAATCATTCAGGTACCCAAAAGGCGCAAATATTCATTCAACAGAAATATTGAAATGGAAGCCATCATGAAGCAAGTCAAACACCAGTTCAGACAAAAAGAGAAGCAAGAAGCATCATTAATCAGACAGCTTGAAGTAGTCAGACGTGAAAAAGAGCAGCTACAACAAACAATACGAATTCTATCATCTTATTCAGCATCTAAAGAAGAAGCAGCCAGCAGCTCAACAACAAAGCAACCAAAAGAAGAAATTCAAGAAATATCATCCAATGAAAGTCAACCACAAATAGCACTCGAAACAGAAAAACAAACCATGACGCCAAACCAGGAGGAGTATCCACCACTACAAGCAGATCATAAAAATATAAAGAAATGGTACGTAATTTTCAACAGAGAAAACAAAGGAGTATATGACGATTGGGGAATCGCCAGTTCATATATTCTTGGAAAAAATATCATTCACAAAAGTTACAGAACAAAAAATGAAGCAGAAACCGCATACAACGAAGCATACAAAGCAGTAATAAAAGATAACGTCGAATGTTCAAAAACAGTTCTTCTAACACCACAAAAACCCATATTCAGCTTCACACCACAAAAACTTGTATCTATTCGTTAACAGACAGTGAAATCACTCCGGAAGCAATGAAAGCAATTGAAACCTTCGAACAACCTTTCGAAAAGTTTTCTCATCAATTAGCTGAATTACCTGCTGATATCAAAAAACAACTTTGTAAACATATTATGCATGCACCAAGACACCATTACAGTCACTGTTCAGAAAACACAGAAGAAACACCATTCATGGAAGATTAATGGGAGGAATAACGTAAGCAATGACGTAAAAAAACCATTATTGAAGACACCTAATGACATAAGCAATGACGTAAAAAGCCATTATTGAAGACATTCTTGAAGACACTTGTCATTTCAATGTGGAAGGGATTATTATATTTTTAATTATGTAAAGTGTCGGTAGAATTATTTGTATTTGTCGTTTGTGTTAAAATAGTGTCAGTAGGATGTAAGACCCTCCATAGTCTAGGGGTCTATATTGTAAATTATGTGTGTCGTTTTGCAATCAAACGATTGCAACAATAATTGTAACCGGCTCCTTCGAGCCTATAAATAGGGCATTCGCCCATATGAAATAAACAAGTTAAGTTTGAGTATTTAAGACTTGAGTTGATCTCAAAGTTCTTCCTCTGTTGAAATAGTTTGTCTATTTTTGAATAGCAGAGCCCTATCCAAACTATCCACATAAATATTCGATTATTCAACATAATCCATCGTTAATTCATCTCAACGCATCATTCAGGTATAATCTTATCCTAATATTCATTTATCCGTCATGATGTTAAATTTGTGAATTACGAACACTAGTGTGAAGATAGACATGAAAGAGTTGGTGCCTTTTAAAGATATATACTTAAATATGAGGGTGTGAATGCTTATTAAAATTAGGATTTAGTAAGTTATGTATTGGAGCCATCTCCTTTTAATTGTGTTTATTGTACGGTATTTATGTGCTTATGCTCTTCATCCCCCCCCCCCCCCCCCCCCCCCCCCCCACACACACACACACATTTTTATCACCGTTTATTGCATTTAATGTTTTTGAGTTCTTTTGTTTATTTCTATTCTCCATTTAATGATTTTGAATTCTCCTTTGTATTTCTAACATTTCATGGTCTTCTTGGATTGATACTCTTACGCTTGTCCATGGAACATTACAAATTGATATGATACCTTATCCTTGTCTTGTTGGCACTTTCCAATTACTCATCAAAATATTTAGTTTGTTGTGAATAAATATTAGCATAATCATGTGTACCCCAACTTAACTGCAATGTAATTCTTAAAACCAAATGCTTCAATATTTAGAGGAAAAAACTCGATATGGGTTGTTTATTAGTAAACGTGGTTCGAGACTTGAATTTAGCCAGGAGTCTATTGACTTGTCCTAAATGATTTTTGTAACCTTATCTTAGTTCTACTCAAATTTGTTGTAATCATAGAATCCTACTTTATCGGTAACTCCGCTATTAAAACATGTATACCCACACACACACACACATACATATACTAGCATACATGAATTATGCATATACATACACACTACATAATCAAGTCTTAGTTGATTTGTTTTATCTAAACATATATAAACCATGTGATTCTTGTTCAAGAAAAGTAGTAATATAATTGAATCAAAGAACTAATCAATATTTGTTGCAGAAAGAAGCTCCAAAAAAGGTCATATTGATAAAAACAGGGCACATGTGATAAGATCCCACGCTTACATAAAATTCCAAAATTGCTTTTCAAAAGATCATTGTCTACACAGCTGTCAAACACGGCAAAGATAAATGCCAACCAATCCCTACTTTGTGTTGTATGCTTTAAAAATAAATAGCCAAACACCATAACCATTTACCCTTTTTAATCTTAGGTAATTTCCTAAATAATATTGTACCAAAAAAGTCAAATACACACAGAAAACAGAATAATTCATCTGACCAATAATCATGGTCTTAGAATAAGGTACTATTTTGTACTTGTGGCCTAGAATAAAGTAACAGCACAAATAATCATGTTTCATCATATAAAAGAAGGTAACTGCTATGTACAAATTCATAGCCATTCACAAAAAGTTCTATATAATGATTACGCATGATAGTGGAAACAATTATATACAGTATATCCTAGAATAAAACCATGTTCATTTGCACATGGGTCCATCAACTTATGAGATTTATCTCATCTTTGTCTGTTTCCATACTACAACAAAAAAACCACCAACTTGCTAAAACAAATATATTCTGCTCCTGCAGAAAAGAGGGGTGTGCTATTTTTGTCCCATTGTTTTTATATTTTTATTTTATTATCACACAAACAAAAACACAACACAGTAATGAAGATTCTCTCCTACTTAAAGAAACATTTGATAAAAATTACTGCCAATCCAAGATATTTATCGAATATTATCACCAAAGATGATTGTCATAATCTACTAATAACAATCAAATAAAAAAACACAACCTAAATAAAACACAGACCATGAAATTTGAAATGTAAGAAAGGACTACAGAACCACAAGATATACAAAAACATTGTTCCAAGATAGTTGTATGCATCATACCAGGAATTGAAGAAAGGAATGGCTTTTTTTGATTATAGAGTAACCTTCTCTGGAATTGATGATTCCATTCTGGTGTTGATCATCTCATAGCATGCAGTCAGTTCTGGCTGGCAATCTTCTAAAGAAGTTGAGAGGGACAGAAGGAAGCTTCTGGCGAAACCTCGGGTGTCTCAACACATAGAATCCAGTCAGAAGTGCCACAACTTGGAAAGGTGTGACATAAAGAACAATAGCAGCAATCAAACAGAAAATCACAAACAATGCAGTTGCTCTGGGATCTCGCCAGCTCAGCAAAGACTGAAGCCTCTCTCCTTGTGTAGCCAAATCACCAACAACCGTCTGAATCCTTCCAGAAATACTCCTTAATCGGTCATATCTCATTCTGATGATGTCAGCAGGGCGAGAAGTTGGAAAGGTATCGAATTCTTCATCAAGTTCATCAGGGTGTGCATTGTCAGCACAAGAAAGACGGGTGTCCATGTGGGGTGGGTTCTTTGGTCTCCATCTATAGTACCAAACTCCAATCAGAAAAAGATATAGGAAAATAGTTGGGAGAATAAGCTCAGGGTATAAAACCAAAATCAAGAAAAGGATGTGAATCAAAACGGTTGTGATCGGATTCTTCCAGTTACAAATCTGGTCAAACCATTTTCCAACTGCAATCAAACCACCTAACACACCCATGATTCTGAAGAAATTAGCTTTACTTCTTCTCATGCTCCACATGTGGGACCCCACATCCAGCATATACTCCACCACCTCTTTTCTCAATGGCGGCTCAGCCCGGGACAACCGCATGGACACAATCTGAGTCGCCTGGTGCCTTAAACTATCGAGTTGACTCACTGTCAACGGATGGATGTAGTGCATTTTGGGTAACAAAGGCTGTGAGTACATATGCATCATGTTTAGCAATGAAGAACATGTAAACCTCACAGCTAAATGAATCTCACCCATTTTTTTAACTCCAGATGGATGTAAAACAAGAAGAGGGTATGAATGAGTGTAGACACGATCTGTTTCAAGAGTGGAAAGACGGATTCTGACTTTCCCGATTCTTGAATCGCGGGCCCCACCCCCACCACCTTTATCACCGCCTTGGAGATGACAGTTGTCGAATACACCGATTGTTATAACAGTACATGGATCGAAAACTTCCCATGTGTATTGTTCGTTCCATTTAGGGGTAAAACTGTCAATTATTGTTCTTGTTCTGACCCATTTTGTCCCGTATTTGGCGACACAATACGCGTCTGTTGTTGCACGTCCGTCTTTTGTTTTCATTGGTGATAATCCCTGAGCACTCAAGACTCCAACTTCAAGAACACCGATGCTGTTCTTCCATAACTGTTTAGCTGTTGGCCTAAGATCACTGCTGTAGTGAGTAGATTCATCAAGAACATGATAACCACCTTCCAAGCAGATTCTCATATGAAGCCTGCTAGCAAATTTGACTTCTTTTTTCTTTTCACCATCGATTATAACATGCTTTTCAAGATTAAACCATCTTGTGTTGATAGCTTTGTGGTCTAGCCGTCGATCCACATACTGTAAAGGAATCGCACACATTCCAAGGATTTCATCTTTATTGGGTGCGAGTCTATCTTCCACACTTAAAACCAAGTGTTCTTCGAATGGCTCTGCAGCTACAAACATTAAGTCTTCATTCCACATAGGATTGATGGATTTGCTCATGGAGATTCGAGTCCTTAAAACTTGATGACCAAGTGCAGCTTTCACAAAAACTTCAGGGAATCTAGTTCTGTCACTTGGTATTAAGTCTTGGGCTTCAATCACATTGACTCTGAGATACCACAGCTTAGGAGAAAGATACACTTTTGAACGGATATTAGCAAGAGCATCAGCTCCACCAACAGAAGCAGCATCTGAATGCCATGCTTCAGGGAAAGCTTCATCAGCTTGAGTACCCCACCATACGGCTAACATAAGCTCTCCTTTCAGCTTGTTTGATTTCCTGTCTTCTAATCTATACCATTGAGGAGCTAGAGGACTATCTGGTGGAACTCTTTTTGGAACCTCAGTAAGATCAAATAGAACCCACCCCATGAAATCATCCTTCACAAAGTCTTTATCTTTTACAGTGACTTCAAGCATAGTGGCTTGAATCCTCTCTCTGGAGAAGGCAAACACTTGGTTCCATTCAGGGTTAGATTTCTTTTCAAAATGACGAGTTGTACCCTTGTAGTTTCCAAGACGAACTTCAGCATAAGGGTCACAACTACCAGTAACATCTTTTGCAGGTAAATCCCTAGCTTTCACCACACGGACATACAGGTATTGCATTTGTTCCACAAGGTCATAAGTGCTGGTGAGCTTATCTCCGGTGACCTTTCCTCCACCCAGGTGGGGTTTGGTCTCCTTGAGTGAGAAATCATCGTGCGGAGGAGGTCTGTGCATCATCTGGATTTCGTCACAGCTGAAAAGATGAACAAAATTGTTGATATGAAGTGTTCAGAACCTTAAAACAAGAGCTTACATTATGGAACTGAAGGAAAATAATTGTTTATTACATGTTTATACTATTGATGGAGCTAAGATTATCATAAATAAAAGAGGAAAATCGTTTAAACATATAATCAATAATTAACACCTGGTAACTTTAAAAAAGTAGAGTTGAAGGCTTCAGATCTAAGTGATTCCGACCTGCAAAAAAAGGTAAAGAAAACAAATCAAAACCCTAGTTTAGACACACTGATAAGGAAAAAAAAAAGGCATCGACAGAGTACTAAATTTTCAGCAATAAATTCAAACTACGAAAAACATGTTCAAAAAATATCTAGAACTAAACAATAAACAGACAAATTCATGGCTGAAAATGAAGTTTGGTAGAGTAAAAAGGTAATTTTGAAAAAATGTCGAATCACAATCAAGAGAAACCCTAAAATCACATTAATGCATGAATATTCATCAAATGCTGTACGTTCGGATATAGATACATTCTTGGGGGAATATGCTGAGGAATGTGTATATACCTTACTAAGAGCGATAATGAAAGAGAGATCTCATGGGAGATCTGTATGGATTCGCGATAGCATTATTGAGTTGTTTCAAGAAGAAATTAATGGAGTTGCTTTTTTAATCGTCTGGGATCAGATTCATAAGAATATAGAGGATTTGAGACGAAAAAGGTGCGATGGTAACAGGGGTTTTAGAGAGAGAAAGAGGGTTTTAGAGAGAGAAAAGCGGAGGAGGTGGTGATGAGTATGTGAGTATGTCTGTGTATTGCTGTCTCTTTAAGGAAGAGTGCAACAACAATTTAACTTTTGGTAAAATGCATCTTCACCCCTAATGTTATGACTAGTGTTCATAGCCCCCCTTCACATCATAAATATTTGCACTTGGAATAGATTTATCAATTTTATCATAGAAATCAATTAGTATTATAGTATACTACGTATTTAATTAATATAGTAAGCGTTTATATAAGTCGATATTCACTTGAACATAGTTTCATTTACGATTGGCTTTAAACTAAATGAATATTGCGTATAGAGTTATGAGGATTGAGGAACAAGACTTAGTTGTAGGATATAAAATAATTAATAACATTGAGAATTTGATTTAGAGTTTGTATTAAAATTTTAATTTTAAAAAGTTTGTGTGGATATATATATTTATCAACTTGAAAGATAAAAGATAGAATCTTAATTCATTGAAATTCAAAGGGATACAACCGAAATATCGCACATATAATTACACGTGTATTAAAGTTGGCTATGATGTCGTCGATGACTACACAACTTGTTTTGGAGCTAATGACTCGAATTGAAATGTAAAATTGATAAAATTTTCTTTTAATTTTAAGAACTAACTTGAAAATAAAACATATAAAAACAAAATAGTAGACGATTCAAAAGTTTTTTTTGTATATATTTGTATGCAAATTAAATAGATACATTTTATGGTTGATATATCTGTTAATCTAGTTTTCAATCACTTGAGAAAGTTATAGTCATTTTGGTTCTTATTAACATATACTTATATTAACACCCATCAAACACATATATATTAATAAAATGTCAAATGTTGACTAAAAATATTATGAGTAGATAAATATTAACCATTAAACATATATATATATATATATATATATATATATATATATATATATATATTAATAAAATGTCAAATGTTGACTAAAAATATTATGAGTAGATAAATATTAACCATTAAATATATATATATATATATATATATATATATTAATAAAATGTCAAATGTTGAATAAAAATATTATAAATAGATAAATATTATGGAAACATAAGACATAACAATCCTTAATATTAGATTGATCAAGACAATATTTTACTCACCAGTACAAAGAACCAACACATTACACATCTTTTCCCAAATACATAGAGTGATATTCATTAATTTTTGTATTTGCATATAAAACCCCTAAACTTCAATTGTAAATTTTAGTGTGAAAGTGAAATAAAACAAAGTAATAGCACTTTTAGTGTAATTAATCCAAAATGTAGGGTGTCTCGGGGCAGTAAACAATTTTTACTTCACTGGGTTCTTCCAAGAGAACATTGGTCGGGACTATTCCACGTGCAACGTCCGTGACACCTTCATGTGTGTGACAAGAGAATGGATCAATATGGTATGAATATATTCTTTTCCAATAAAATAATAACAAATATATTTTATTAATAAATAAAGGTATGTGGTGAATGGAAAGGATAAATGTTTCTTGGTAAGTACATGGATAATTTCCAAACGAAAAATGAAACATTTTTCACTCGTTAATTTGATTTGATTCGGATTAATTAATTAATTTATTGATATTTCATGGTTGATTTCTAACATCGTGTCAATAAAGGTTTAGTTTAGGACATCTCCGACCAATGGCATTATTGCGTTGACATCATTTTAGCATATGAAAGATGGTTTAAACATCATTTCAATCCAACATTATTTTCTATATAAACTTTCGTATCAGGCCAAACCGAGCGGCTTGGCAAAGGACTCGGCAACTCTAGTGAACAATGAGCCATAGACTTAGCGTGTCAAGCTCGGCTCGGCAATTCGGTAAAAACTCACCGATGAGAGAGAGAGAGGGGGGGAGAGAGAAAGAGAGAGAGACCGAGAGAGGATTTAGACTGTTTGAATTTTTTGACCGTTTTTGGGTCAAATTTGACCCTTTTGTCAAAAAAATCAAATTTTATACTTTACAACCCTATATTAATACTACTACATACCACATTTTATATCATTTTGTATTCTTCAATTTTTCACTCAAACAACCATATTATTGTGAAAAAATTGTTTCTCTTTCCAACCCAAAAACTCCAAAAAATACCAAAACACAAACTTAATCTCACATTCTTCACATACTTTCGTCCAAAGTCAAAGTGATCGGTCGATTTATTCACCTCCAAATTTACACTATGGTAGTGTTTACTACCCATATCATATCCAAAACCAACCTCAATTCCAAAATCAACCACAATTTCAAAATCAATCTCACTTCCAAAACCACTCAATTTCAAAACCAACCTCAAGGAACTTCTCATCCCAACTTCAATCTCAAATGGATAATGACTTCAACCCATTTGACCATATTTTCGACTCCCTAATCAATACACAACTCGAAGTCGTCCCCAAAACGGATTCGGAGGAAGAAGAAATTGGACCACAACCCCAGAAAAGTGGAAAGACAACTCCAAGGCAATGGACTACGGAGGAAGAAACGGCGTTAGCTTGTGCGTGGGTAGATGTTTCTAAGAATTCGGTGGTCAAAAAGAACCAAGATTGTGCTACTTTTTTCTAGAAAATTACTAGGGGTTTTCTCGCGGAAATGAAACTACAAGAAAAATAACCAGAAGTACTCGAAGTGGAGAAACGCCAACAAAGTTGTGATGGAGTTTAACGCGGTGTTTCCGTCTATCAAGTGACAATGGGAAAGTGGTACAAATGATGAAACAATTTTGCAAAAAGCTCTTGCACTTTACCGGAGTCGCAAAGCGGTGAATTTCGAATTTCTGCATGTGTGGAATATCATGAAGATGTCAAAAAAATGGCAAGACATCGAAACTTATGAAACGTTTAACGGTGGTTCTTCTAAAAAAACCAAAACTTCTGAAACAATATATAAGTAATCGTCTGATGTGCATGTAGGATTGACCTCAATGAAGATGAACATTTTGAGGTTCCAAGAGTCACTCGTCCCATGGAAAGAGATCAAACGAAGCGAAAGGGAAAAGCGACGACAAGTGATTTAGGTGACATCGAACATCTAGCAACCAAAATTGACAGTTTGGAGTCAATGTTGGAGCATCACTTGGTGGTCGCACAAGAAAAAAAATGTGTCATGTCAATCTTAACAAGGAACACTAGCAATTTTATCGGACGCGAAAAAGAATTGGCGATAAAAGCCAAAGATTAGAATACGAAAAAATATTATATGTAGGTTTCGTTATTTGAAATTATCAATTTATAGGCCTTGTGTTTTAAATTTCTAGGTTTTGTAATTTTAAATTCTATGTTTTTTTGTATGTGTTGTCATTTTAAATTATATGTTGTTTTTTTGTTGTAATTTTATTTTCTAGTTTAATGAATATTTAGGTCTTATAAAATTAATATGTTTGAAATTTTAAAATTTAATATTAAATAATTCTAGGAAAAAAAATATGGCAAACATGGCAACCCACGTCTTGTAAAAAATTAAGACAATATGATAAATCTTAGTTGATGTCTAGATGGACTATGACAAGTATGACATCACTCCCACCAACCTTATAATGTCATCTTTAATTGACATGGACTATGACAAGTATGACATCACTCCCACCAACCTTATAATGTCATCTTTAATTGACGGTAAACCAATAAATTGAAGGTCAAAGTTTACTTCAACCCACCTTCATATGGCACAAGGTTACTGTATGGGTAAATAGGGCTCTCACAAAACATTAACCACTTTTTTATTTTTAAAATTTGATTATTTAATCATTGTTTTTATTTACTTAACAACCTTTTGACTTAAGACTTTTTTTAAAGAGTTTTTTTTTTAAATATTTGGATTAGTTTTTGTAGTGCAAAAAGACAATAACTCAATAAATTAAAAAATGTTTCATCAGCTTATATATGTAAAATGATCCAAAAATGACTTATTGACTTATGACTTTACCAAAAAGTTAGGTATTTGTGACTTCTCGAGATCTATCTTGCATTTTTAACCATATCATGAAGCCAATTTGAAAAGTATTTTTTTTTCTATCTAAAGTTCTAAACACTTTTCAACTTATTGGTTTTTAGAAAAAATCAATAAGTTAATAAGTTGTTTCAAAAAGCAATCACAAACATCCATTATATATATTATTAAATTATTATTATTGTTGTTGTTATTATTATATTATATTATTTTTTAACTTAAATATGATTTCACCTTCTCTTATGGTTGATTTCTAGTGGATGGAATATACTGACTACCAATTTGTTAACTAGTTATTATGATCAAATATCTATACATATCAATTTATAAATTACCATGTAATGATCATGCACAAGTTAAACAACAAATCGATAAAGAGCACAAATTGGACTATGAATGATAGTAGTTATTTTCTTATGATAAAGTTAAGCAACCAAGCACATATTTAGATTAATTGTGTTCTCTAACATAGTTAAAGTTACTAGCTTTAATTACTTTTTCTAAGATGTGATTAATCCTAACTCTAATTATTTAATAATCATAAACAATTAGGTGACAAATTCATGCAATTAGAATGATCAACTATCACACAAGATCTTATTAATAAGCAATATAAACTATAACTAAAACATGTTAGTGTTTTAATTATCAAACATAAGTAAAATCGACATATAACATCCAATAATCGAAATCAACACAGTATGATTAGGTTCATCTTCACCAAACAGAAGTAAAAGGTTTTTAGCCTCTCATAGGAGCAGAAAAACAAATAAGATCCATGAAAATTAGACTAGATATAAGTAAGATTAGCAAACTGAATATATCTATGTAGAAATTTTCTAATTCTTCTTCAACTCTTGAGTTCCATTTGATTCTCGATCTTCTTTTGAGTTTCCAAAGGTTTTTAATCGCAATTCTTCTCGGAAAACTGGTTAGAAGTCTTAACATTCGACCTAATGTTCGGATATATATATATATATATATATATATATATATATATATATATAAAATTGCCAAAAATTTGATCACCACATCGTAGTTAACCGTCACCATGACGTGGTCTTCTATCTTCAAGCTTCCTTTTTCTTCTTTTTTGTCCTAGCTCCTGTTTTCCTACTTCCAGCTCCTCATTTGCTTCTTTTTCATCCCGAGCATGTCTTCGTTGCTACAAAATATATTTTAAACATAATAAGTATCTTTTGTCCAAAAATAAATATAATTGTAGCTAAAAGTATTAGAAATATGCATGAAACACATGATTAAATATGCACATATCAAAATACCCCACACTTGGCTTTTGCTTGCCCACAAGCAAAACTGATTTTATTATTATCACATCAAAACCCTAGCTACCAACATCACACAAGACAATCCATTTTAAGTCTCTCCATTACATAAAGATCGCGATGCATGTATTTGTGTATAATTTTTTTCCTAATAACTTCCTCAATCCTAAATACTCGCAATCTTCATAAATATTTCCCCACTTATTTTAAACAACATTCATTTTATGCATCCCTCCGAATATATCTTTAGAAATCTTTCTTAACCTTAAGGTAATTTTTTGTTAAGCCCTCAAACATACATATTGAAAAATAACCTATAAATAAAAATAATTGCAATAAATAATAACTTGGCAAATTGTCTTATTCTTGAGTCTTTGATGATTTGAAACTTTTCTTCATGATATTTATTGATCTTCATAGCTTTGTAGACTCTTATTCTCTCAAACTTTTGCAACTTTTTTTTATCTTTTCTGTTTTTTCTTTTTTTCTTACTTTTTACACTCAAAACTAAAAATCCTAAAAAAAAACATATGCTTAAGCAAGAGAACTTAACTTCAACCCTTATTGGTTAGAGGTATTAGTCTAAAGTGCAATGACTACATAAGCTCTCCTGGATACATTTCTAGTACGCGATGCTAAACATATTATGGCCCTCAATCTAAGCAGGGTCGTGTTTTTATTCCATGATTCCACTATGACAGGGAACCCGCAAATACACTATAACATATATTGGCTCAAATAAACATTGAAACTTGTATCGGATCGTCCTACACAACACTAGCAACCTAGATATCAACATAACATTTTTTTAACTAAATTTAATTTTGGATTATTATTTCAAATATTTCTAATAATTTTTTTAAATCCTAGTCATTTTTCAATTTAAATCAGTAAGCTTATAGTCTTATATTCAACTCCCTGCCCCGCACTTAAATGATGTAATGTCCTCATTTCATGCTAAAACAATAAAAGAACATAAAAATAAAGAAGATAAATTGGAAAAGACTCCCCTGGGATAGTAGTAGCGAGATCGAATTCTGAACGTGTGTGGAAAAGCTTGTACATCTCGAATAATTGTTGGAAACAATACTTCTGGGCTCTTTTGCGTGAATATACATGTGTTGGATTGAAATAAACAAAAGAACCATCTTCAAAAATTGTGTTGAACCTCAGACACGACACAGGAAAGCAACGACACGTTGTGTTTGCGAGTTTGAGGTCGTAATGATCGTGAAATATAAGATCGCCACGACGTGGTCTAGTGATGTCACGTCGTAGTAATAGGTCAGATGCAGTTGTGATAATAACAAATGCCACGACGTGGTTTAGTGGTGTCACGTCGTGGTGTCTTCTTAGAATCTCATTAAGTACCAAAATTATGTGTCTTTTCTTCTTCATGGATTAGGATCATTCCTAACTTTTTCTTTCTATAAAAATTCTTCAAAACTCAACTCTTCATCAAGTGGGAACCCCACAATTGTTCAAAAATATGGTCTTTAATTGTAATCTTCCAAGAATTGCACGGCTTTTGCATCCATTAAGCTCATTCACTGCTTCACTTTCGTTTAACTCTACAAAATAAGATTAGAAGACTAGAGAAACACATGATCATTCAATTAAATTATAAACAAAAGTTAAAATAAAAACAAAAAACTAAAAAGAAATCAAAAGGAAAAGAAAATGCGAACTCTTAAAAATCGGGTTGCCTTCCGATAAGCGCTTTTTTAGAAGTCGTGAGTCGGAATCCTTCCCACTCTATGTTGTTGCGATTGGGAGTGGGGTCTCCCTTTCCCCCTTTGGCTCTTTCCACTTATGTTTGTATGTTTGAACCTGTCGAACGTACGCCTTCTTTGAGTTTTCTTTCTTCTTTTGATTGGCGTTGTCTTTTTGTTTACGTTTCAATCCCTTGCCTTGCCTTTTCATCTTTGTACTCTTCTTGTCATCTTCTTTATGATCTTCCTTGTCTAAATCCATTTTGAAAATTATTGACTCCTCTAATTCTTCACCCGTGTCTTCATTATTTATCTCAACCTCTTCACCTGAATCGACTTCTTCTTCATTACTTGCTTCTTCCACTTGAGCCTTAGGTGTAGTGAACATGAACACCTCAAATTCAATAGGTATTGAAGCTCTTGGTTTAGAACATTTGACCTTTACAACATGAGGTTTCTTTAAAATTTTCAACTCCTCTTCCATCAACCTTTCAATCTCCTCTAGCTCATCAAGATTTTCTCCTTCCAAATTATTCATTCTAATTACTTCATCTTTTGGTATCTCATAATTCACTTTTTGACTCATTTCAAAAGTGATTTCTTCATCTTCTACACGAAGTGTGAGTTTTGAGTCATGGATGTCAACAAGAGCTCTCGCGATACTCAAAAATGGTATTCCCAAAATTATAGGAAGGTCTTCATCCACTTTCATTTCCAATACCACAAAGTCAACCGGAAAAATAAATTTCCCCACTTTCACCAACAAATCTCCAATGACTCCATGTGGGTTGGTGATTGAGTGACCCGCCATTCTAAGTGTCATCTTTGTGTCTTGGAGCCTCGGTAGACCGAGCTTCTTGTAGAGAGATTATGGCCTAAGATTGATGTTTTCCCTCAAATTGGCTAAAGAATTTATAGAAGTAGAATTGTCAAATTCACAAGGAAAAGTTGGTTGGCCCAGATCTCCCATTTTGATTGGCAACCCATTGATGATTGCATTTGAACACAACTCATTTCGCACGATGGTTGATGCTTTTTCCAACTCCTTTTGATTAGTTATCACATCATTAGAAAACTTAGGAAGTTTGTCCATGGATTGGAGGAATAGGGCGTTAATTGAGGGATAACACTTGTTCCATGAACTTATTTTGTTCCGACTCCAGAGCATTATTAAGAGATTAAGATGGGAATGGTAAAGAAGGCTTACATGAAGCAAAAGTAGAAATTTTTTGGTTCTTCAGTGACCACTACGTGGTAGGGTCACCACGACGTGGTGAATCATCATAATATGACTCACAATTTGCTTTTTTAGCTTTGGGGATTCTCTTATTCCAAATATGAATCAAGTTGTATGGTAGTTGTTTCATGGATCATAAATGGCTCTGAATGAACTTCTTCTTTAGTGTAAATCGCCATTACATGAGGTTGTGATTTTGGGTCGGGATTTCTAGGAGGTAACCACTCATTAACAAGTGTCGTTAATTGCCCAAGTTGAGTCTTTATGTTTTTGATGTAAGCTTGATGATTTCTCTCATTAGCATAAGTAGTATCATGCCTTTTTTAGAGTCTTCCATAAACCTATTAGGTATGGACTCAAAATCTATCTTCTTCTCGGGTGGTGGTTGGTCTTTTTGGTAGTAGTCACGACCGCTTTGACTATATTTTATCGTCCTTTTTCTTCTTGTACTCGTCATATGGCAACCACTTTTTTTCGGCTTTCTTCAATCTTCATCATATTTGTCACCACTAGAGTAAAACAATTGTCCCTTCTTGTTACGATGCTCATCCTAATTGCAATCCTTCGTTAAATGTGGCCCGTTACAATTATCACACCCAACTCTTATGACGTGAATAGATTGATCCATCTATGTCATCCTCCGATCCATATTCTCTAATTTTGCCAAAACCGCAACTATGTTCTCATTTCCTCCATCTCCTTTACCTCTAGTAACATCTTCTCTTGGGTTATGATATTATGAATTCTTTAATCAATTCCTTAATCGTGGCCAATTCCTTCTTTTTCATTGGTCCTTGAGAGTCAAGAAGTTACCTTGTTGTAAAATTCACCCCATCATAGAAAATAGACACTTCTTGTTGGAAATTTTAAATCATGTTGACGACAACTCCTAAGCATGCCCTTGTATCTTTCACATGCTTCATACAACGATTCTCCGACTTCTTGTTGAAAATTAATAATCTTCTTCTTTAGCTTTGATATCTTTGAAGGTGGAATGAATTGATTAATAAAAGTGTCACGAATATTAGCCCAAGTAGTAATGGATCCGGGTGCTAGCGATTTCAACCAAGTTTTATCTTCATTGTAAATGTCACCAGAAGCATCTTAAGTAACACGGACTCTCATTAAAATAGGAATTTTGAGAAAAAGAATGTCAAAAATGGAGTTTGTACGAGAGAGTTATGATTTTAGCAAAATCATTTAATTTTATAAAAATATGGACAAAAATATAAATTCAAAACTAGCCGACGGAGTCTAAACGAAAGTTGTAGATCCCGTCGATAACTACGTGTGGATATAAAGAATGTCAACAACAAAGTTCGTATGAAAGAGTTATAATTTTTAATAGCACATTTATATATTAAAATAAAGTATAAATCATGTGTGTGTGTGTGTGTGTATATATATATATATATATGCATATGTATATATCATTAGAAATGTATTGACGATGCGATCCTTATAAGACTAGTGTTGAGTACTTTCGACATTAGTTTGGTACAAATATCATTAAATCTATTTAAAATAGTATTATAAAGGGGTGTTTAGTCATTTAAGTAAATATAGAGGGTGCTTTTTGAAAATTCAATTACTATAAATAAGAGCCTCTAGGCTCTCATATTTCTTGTACCATTCTCTTGATTCAAGATTCTTTCTCTTCTTATCCCCCGAGCATTTCGGTCCTCCGTGATTCAACTTCTCTTTCTGTAGTTTTTAGTATAGTAAAGCGAGCGTTGAAGCACCGAAAGAATATTTCTTAGAAAGATTCAGCGACGAAGTTCTGCCCCTGCAGAGCCCGACTCCTAGCTAAGTAAGTTATGTTACCCTACTTTAAATATAGCTTATAATATCGTTATACTGATTGATCAAAGTCGTTATACTGATTGATCTACTTACGGGGATGATGTCTAGGCTGTGATTTAGTGAGGTTTTTAAAGTGGGATTTCCAAACAGTATACGAAACTTCGTATACCAAACAGACCTGATGTGCACAAAAGTACCCACTAATTTTAATATTTATAACCTAACAAACTTAGACTAACTATGCACTTATAGGCAGTATACCTAGTCAGATTACAGTATAGCTTAGGTAAGTCGGGTGTCAATCACAGGGAATGGTGGTGAATTAATTTAAAATATTTGATTATAGGTTACAGGTCACACGAAAAGAATAAAGAAGTAATTTAGTAGATCTCAAATGAACAATTAATTAACAACTCTCGATGAACTAACAGGAAAGCAAATCTCTTCAGGTACTTTGGTTTAGATAAATTACACCTTAAAAACATAGACAATTGCATACATAAATTCATTTATTCATGTTCACCGATTCCTAAAATGATTAGATTCGCGTTCACTATAACTAATCCTTTAGCAAACAAGTCAATTCAAACAGTGATCAGTTGGTTAAACTAACATGCTTCCTAGTGTTCAGTTCGTATCGAGCAAGACTTGTAAATATAGTTAATCAAATTGATCATTCAATTAACCTCTTGTTGATGGTCATCAAACAAGGCTCACACATTAACTTACTTATTTCCAAGTTAATCCTAGTTTCACATTCGTTATTCCTAGACTTGTAATCTCGATGGTCATCAAAATCATAAGAGACAAGCAATCAAGCAGATGTTCATACAACTCAATTCACTTAACAATTAACAGCAAATAATTATCATTAATACGTAAGGATCTTTTAACAAGCTTGGCAAGATAAATTAATGTCACACCCCCGAACTAGACGGCGGAAACGTCCGAGGGCTGTTGTGACTCAATTGAATACCATCACAGTGAATATACATGAAACATAACATCATTCATCACCATGCATTGAAATAGTACAACTAGTAGTGTTTACATTTAGTACATTGTTTCATAACATTACATTTCCAAAAAGTAAATTGTTCGATACTAAATAAACAAACAACAAGGCATCACTAAGTACATTTTTCCCTTCGATTTACCTGTTACCGGATAATACAAGTATTTTGAAAAACGTCAACATATGAAATGTTGGTGAGTTCATAAGTAATGTTTGAAATATAATGTTTTGTATTGTTTTGAAAACCACCAGAAAATCCGATATTTTCTGAAAAGAGTATCGTATAAAAAAAAGTGTGAAGATCCGTAAGTATGCTTGTTTGTTTCTAAAAAAAACATTGTTAGACTTGGTATGCATCTTGTAGATGTATGACTTGAAAAACCCTAGGAAAACCCGATGTTTTCCCAATACTTTGAATTATGCGTTTTCTATTTTGTTATACCGTTGTAACGTGTGTATTCGATAATTCCAGGTGACGTTGGATTAATTATGGGTTGTGAATTGTTATAAACACGCATTAATGAAAACGACTAGTTTACAACTATACAAACGATCCCTTAGGCGTCGTCCGTACTATTCACTTAATTCAATCACCCTAACTTCTCATAGCCCCACAACCGAGGAGAAAAGAGAGCACGAAGCCCTCGATAATTCCATAAGTCGTTCAAGGCTATCGTGAATGCGAAGGGCCCTTGGCCCGGCCCGCATTGGTGAATTCTTGACTTTACTGGCAGTACCAAAGGACCCTTGGGGCCCAACAGCACAAAGGCCATTGAAAGTCCTTTTACACGGAATTAGGTCATATTAGACCCAACAACATGTAAGCGAGTTTCCTTCGGGCCTAAAGATCATGTCATTGGGCTAGCTAGGCCCAACAAGCACGATTTGAAACTTTCGGGCCCAAAGATGGTGTATCGACGTCTGGTGAATTCCCACGTGTGTATTGACTTCCCGTAATTTCATTATTGATTCGAGACCGAATCAATTCGTTTGGTAACGATTTTTGGTGTTGAAGGTGTATTATGTTTTGTCGGTAGTCGTGGTACTAGTATTTTAACATAACGGATTTATTGTTTAACACATTCGAATTTTACTTTTTACAGCCCCTTTCTTATGGATAATTTACACTTTTGACCCTTTGTACTAAAGAATTTCCATTTTAGTCCTTAAACCATTTTTCTTGACACTTTAGTATCAAAACTTGTTGAAAAGATATTTTTCAGCTCAAATTTGTTTGGAAACCAGTTTTAGTCCCTCAAAATGAAGTTTTCTCGGCTGAAACCTCATTTTTCGCAACTTTTACACTTTTGGCCCAAAATAGAAATTTTTTGCATCTTTGGTCCTTTTTAAATATGAAAAATATTTTTAACCCTTGAAATGGACTTGGAGCACTAGTAGTCCCCTATTTTACAGAAAAGTACAGTTTCAGCCCTTCAAATTTGAAAATCTCGCATATTGGGCCGAAAAATTCATTTTTTTTGGCCCATTATGCTTAAAATTTTACATTTTAATCCTTCAAGAGAGTATATTTCCATAAAATACTTTGTTAAAACTGTTTTGTCCCATTTCAACCATCAGAATTCATATTTTGTCATTTGGGGCCCTTTAATTTTATGTTTTTAACATTTTGAGCCCAAAAATGGGTTTTTAGCCCAAAAATGTTCATATTAACCAACTTAGTTATTTTTCTAGAAATGATTTGTGTGTAATAATATGTTTTATACTTGTTTCATACAGCCTAATGTAAATCTCGGTTTTAAGGGTTTTTTGACTAGATCCAACACCACAATCTCATAAAAACATGAATATAAACATAGAAATCACACAAAGCATGCATATACCCATAGATCTACACATTTGCTTGTATCCCCCCCCCCCACAAAACTCATTAAAACCGAAAAATAGGGGGTATGAAGCTCACCTTGAGTTGTGGTTTCGATTTGAAGAAGAAAAGAGAAGAGTTTGTTGTTATTTCGGCCCTAGCAACCTTTCCTTGGAAGATCTTGAATTTAGGGGGTTCTAAGATACAAGATCATGATTTCATATGAGTTAAGAAGAGGTTTTTGGATAGAACAAGGAGTCTAAAGTGTGGATCCAAGCATCAACTTACCTAGATGATGATTTTTGTGAAGAATCTTCCTTGCAAGGCCCTTGAATCTCGAAATTTTTGAAGAAGGAAGGAGGAGATGTTCTTCAAGACTTAGAGAGAATGGAGTGAATTTTTGTGAGTGTGTGTATGTTGTGTTCGGCCGAGAGCAAGAAGAGAGGGGAGAGAGTGCATGGAAATATGAGTAAGGCTTGGATGCATGATGAATAATAGCCTAGTTACCCCCAAAATAACAATGAGGTGGCTAGCATAAGTCAACCCTTCTTCTTGGGCTTGCCTTGGGTCGAGAATGGAGATGGGAAAAAAGATTTTTGGGCTTTATTGCCCCTAAGCCCATGCTAGAGTTAGGTTGAATGATTGTTGGCCCTATAAAATATAAGTGTGATTTTTATATTTTGTTGGGCTAGTTTAAGTTAATTATGGTTCATAATGGTTCATAATATTTAATTCATTTCATTCTAGGCCGAATATGGCCCAAAATGTTGAAATAAATGAAAGTGGGTCCAATTAGAGCCCATTTAAGAGTTCTAAACCCAAGATAGTCAAATTGGAAGCTTATTGGTCCATTGGGCCCAATAAGGAAGTCCTAGTCCAAAATGGACCTAAACAAGAACTTCTAAGGTTTCCAATTGCTTGTTGACTATTTGTAGTGCTTGTATGGTGTATTTGATTCCAATTTTGTTGTCATTGAGTAAGCATCATACATGCCCTTATTGTAACGCCTGTGTTTCCGGACTTGCCATTTTTAGCAATGTAATAGTCTAGGTTAACCTTTGTAACATGTTTTGAAATAATAAGAGTGTATTATTTGAGTATTATGTGTTTTGTGCTTAATTGCTTAATTATGCGATTTGATTAATTAAGAATAAAAATAAGCATCAAAATTTAAGTGTAAAATAAACTTGATATCTTTGGATAATGTTGTAGTAGTTGAAACGAGGTTTCTGAATATATATAGAACGCCCAAATCTGACTTCGTATGAGAAAGTTATGATTTATCGAAGTTTCGGCTTAGGGGTAAGCAGCCTGTTATACTCAATTTGAGATCGAGGGGTTTTTAGCCGAAGCAATCTAAACGAGGATCGAAGGTCTCGTTGTTGGTATCGAAGCAATAAAAAGTTAGGCGAGAACGGACGTCAAACGAAGAAGTTATGAATTTATAACGAAGTTTTTCTGTCCCGGCCTATTAAAAATAAATAATAAAAATAAATTAAAAATTAGCCGACGGAGTCTAAACGAAAGTTGTAGAGCGTAGTCTCACCTTCGTGTGGATATAAAGAACATCGAAAACGGAGTTCGTATGAAGAAGATATGAATTTCCGAAGTTTATTAAATACTTTGTATTTAAATTTAATTGAAAAATCCGGTATTATCCGAGGACGAGTCATCAGACTCATCCGAAGTACGCCCCGTGTACTCGTGTACGCCCCGCGTACACCGAGGATGTCGACACTCGCACTCGAGGACTTCGGATGACGAACGCAGTGACGAATTCGGACCAGTACGCCCCGCGTACTCCGAGGCTCCAGCCTCCTATAAATAGGATGCGAGGGCAGCCGAGTTCTTTTGCTATTTTCTCTCTTCTCTCTCCCGTTTTGCATCGATTTGCGTGCCAGAAATACCCCGAAGCCCCGGTATTATTCTTGAGCCCCAAAGCAAGTCCCGAGATCCCGAAGATCCCGAGAAGTGCGGTTCCCGAGCCGAAGCTCTGCCCGCGAGAAGTTCGATTTTTTTGTGAAGATCTTCCAGATCTGCTGAGGATTACTACTTCTGCAAGCCGTAGTGCTGTCTGATCATCTTCTGATCAAGTGAGTGTATACTACCTTTCATAAACACGATAATAATACAAGTATGGTTCGAGTGTATTAAGTATATATATTGTTGTTTATATGTGTGAATGTGTATTCACTATCTTCTAACTCATAGATATGATTTATTCTCTATGAGATACGTGTTATGTGTGTGTGTGCCTCATCTGTTATGTGAAATATGTGTTGATTAAAGCATGCTATACAGGTTTTTAAACTATATATAAAAATGTATATTTTTATCTACTAATATGTTGGGTAGAACATGGGTAGATAGTTGGTGTGTAATAAACAGATGAGAGGCCTCGTTGTTGTTTGATTTAGTCATCTAGCGGAGTTTAGATGACGACCACAGATTTTTCTAGATAGTCTTGTGGAAACATTAGCAGGTTCGCCACCTGTAGGTGTTAATGAACTTGGGTGTTCATTCGCTGTACTCCATCCCCCTCATGGTTTCCTTATTTGACTTATATTGCTGAGGTACCCCCGAAGCATGTGTTGTCGCCCCGATGAAATATTCTTAGACTAGGTCCTTTATGTTAGTTGTCTTAGGGACATAAAGTGAGAATAACGGGAATGGGTAATTGGGTTATTGTTGGTTGGTGAAAATTAAATATGATTATTTATTGTGGGTTGAAAACCCTATATGCTCACCAGGCTCCCAAGCCTGACCCACTCAGTTTTATTTGTATTACAGGAAGTGGCGCAAGGGCATAAGATGGATGAACCATCAAGTTGTTTTGTTTACAAGTCTGTATATGCATATATTTGTTGAATGACTTATAATGTTATCGTTTATGCTTATTGGTCTGTATCGGAACATGACACCCCGAGTTTTGATTATATAATGAAACTACATTTCTTTTATGAAATGCTTTGGTAAACATTGTTTTATCATGTTTTGTTTTTGGGAACAAATTCCGCAACTCTTTCAAATCAAAAGGATTTACTCTGAAATTATTTTAAAAGCATAAATGAAAATCGGTCTTTTCTGGCCGAGATTTTGGGAATGTCACAGTTGGTATCAGAGCATTAGTTTAAGTGAACTAGGAATTTGTAGGATTTCTAGACTTAAACTTAGAATGCTAAGTAAAGTTTTGAGACGTGTGTCTGTTATGTTTTAGACACGAGCACTAGTTTATTTTAGGAAAGTTGCTTAAAATGCTTTATGTGCTAAATGTTATATGTTGCCATATATGATATTAATTGTTCGGATCTATGGTCTGTTGCCGACCGGATCTAGAAACCTTATGTGTGTAGGATTCTAAGCGTACGTCTACGATATTAGAACTAGCATGTAAACGTTTCGGAGTGATAAGGATGATTTGAATATCCATCGTGATTGAGGATCTAATTTCACCTTATTCGGTGTGTAGATCAAAATGGTGAGAACAAGAAGTGGAGTTGGAAATGCTGATTAAAACAGGAATCAACCACTAGTGATTGAACAAATACCTGTCGTAGCAGCAGCACCTGAGCCAATAACCATGGCTGGTGTGCAAATGATGATTCAGACGATGTTGGATCGTCAGATGGATGAAACTAGACGGTTGTTTCAACAGAATCGTGAAGAACTGTCAATTCATGTGGAAGAGCCTGAATTAAATGAAGGGCACTCGGAAGGTGGAAACTTCAGTGGGTCTGTTGGTCAAGCCAACCCACCGATAGTTAGGCAAGATAACCATGATGGAAGGAATGATGGAATGGGATGCAAGTACAAGGACTTTCTAACTTGCAAACCATCGACCTTCAATGGAAAGGAGGATCCGATTGGGGTTATGGATTGGATCTCCGAAATGGAGTTAGCCTTCATGACTTGTGGCTGCAGAGGCAAGTTGCAGACTATCTATGCCGTGCGTCAATTCCGAGGTGGGGCCGTTCATTGGTGGAACACTTTAGGGAAGACTTTGAGCCCTAATGAGCCACTGCAATTGTCATGGGCAGAATTCTTGGTGCAGTTCAAGCGCAAGTTCTGCTCGGCTCAAAATCTGTTGGAGTTGGAGAATAAGTTTTTGACATTGACGAAGGGCAGCATGTCAGTTGATGAATACACCAATAACTTCACCGATAAGATGGAGTTTGCTTTGCGCATCGTTCCAGATGAGTTGACAAAGGTGGATCAGTATGCGAAGGGACTCCCATGGGAGTACGAGGTGCCAGTACGTCAGGCACATACTCTAGAGGCAGCTATCTGGGCTGCCAAGTCTGTTGAGAACATGATTAAGGGGAGAACCACCAACAAGGTTGATGTTGGTGAGAAGAGAAAGTTTGAGGGAACAACTGGTTCCGGTAAGAAAGGCAAATTTTCGAAATCTGATTCGAAAAAGTTTGGAGGAAAAGGAGGCGAAGCGAAGTGGTGTGATAAGTGTAAGAAAAAGCACTTTGGGAAATGTAGCGAGGATGTAACCTGCTACAAGTGTGGAAAGGTTGGACATTTTGCCAATGAATGTCCGAACAAAAAAAGGATGTGTTTTGGTTGTAATGAAGAGGGGCACATTTTGAGAGACTGTCCGAAGAAGAAGGAGGCAGCTAGGCCCAACATTCCACCAAAGCCGAAGGCGAGAGCCTTCCAGATGACACTTGAGGCTGCTAAAGATGAAGCTGATGTCGCTTCAGGTACCTTTCTCGTAAACGAATTACCTGCTCAAATTTTGTTTGATTCTGGAGCCAACTACTCCTTTATTTCGCATGAGTTTGGTAGAAAGCTAGCTTTGCCTGTTGATAGACTAGATAATGCTTTATTAGTCGAAGTAGCTAGTGGCAAGTTTGTACCTGTTAGCCATCGTATGAAAAACATCTTAATCGACCTTAATGGGAATAAGTTTCACGAGGAATTATTGCCTATCGAACTAAATGGTTTCGATATCGTGTTGGGAATGGATTGGCTTAGCGCTAATGATGCCGAAATTTTATGCAAGAAGAAGATAGTTAAAGTAAACCCGCCTGGTAAAGATTCGTTTATGGTGTATGGGGACAAACGCAGAGTGAATTCTGGAATCATTTCTCTAATGAAAGCCAGAAAGTGTTTGACCAAGGGATGTACATCATATTTAGCATTTGTGATTGATGCTAAGAAAGAAAAGAAGGTGATGCAGAGCATTCCAGTGGTGTGTGATTATCCGGAAGTATTTCCCGAGGATCTTCCTGGATTACCACCTGATAGACAAGTGGAGTTCAGAATAGACTTGTTACCAGGAACCACGCCAATAGAAAAAGCACCTTATCGATTAGAACCGACGGAGATGAAGGAGCTGATGATGCAACTTCAGGAGTTATTGGAAAAAGGTTTCATTAGACCTAGTTTATCGCCCTGGGGAGCTCCAGTGTTATTTGTGAAGAAGAAAGATGGAAGTATGAGAATGTGCATCGATTACAGAGAGCTGAACAAGGCAACAATAAAGAATAGATATCCGTTGCCAAGGATTGATGACATGTTTGATCAATTGCAAGGTTCGAGCTATTTCTCGAAGATCACTCTAAGGTCAGGATATCAGCAGCTAAAAGTAAGAGAGCAAGATATCGAGAAGACTGCATTCATAACTAGATATGGACACTACAAGTTCTTGGTTATGTCGTTTGGACTAACCAATGCTCCGGCGGCATTCATAGATTTAATGAATAGGGTTTGTAATCCTTTCCTTGATAAATCTGTGATAGTGTTCATAGACGACATTCTGATTTACTCGAAAAGCCAAGAGGAGCATAGCAGACACTTGCGAGAAGTGTTAGAAGTTTTGAAGAAGGAGAAGCTATATGCAAAGTTCTCCAAATGTGATTTTTGGATTCATGAAGTCCAATTCTTGGGTCACGTGGTCAACCAAGAAGGGATAATGGTTGATCCAGCAAAGATTGAAGCTGTAATGAAGTGGGAATAACCGAAAAGTCCCACGGAGATTCGAAGCTTTTTAGGATTAGCCGGATATTACCGAAGGTTTATCCAAGGCTTTTCTTCGATTGCTACTCCATTAACAGCTTTGATCCACAAAGGAGCTACTTATTCTTGGAGTGATAAGCATAAAGAAGCATTCGAGAAGCTAAAGAAGAAGCTATGCGAGGCACCGATACTTTCTCTACCCGATGGAGTCGAAGACTTCGCTTTTTATAGCGATGCGTCTGGTGTTGGATTGGGTTGTGTTTTGACCCAAAGAGAAAAGGTGATAGCATATGCGTCTCGACAGCTGAAGGAGCATGAAAAGAATTACCCGACTCATGATTTGGAGTTGGCAGCGGTAGTTTTCGCTCTGAAAATATGGAGGCATTACCTCTATGGCACGAAGTGCAAACTTTTTACTGATCATAAGAGTCTCCAATATCTCTTTAATCAGAAGGAATTGAATATGAGGCAGCGACGCTGGCTAGAATTACTTAAAGACTACGACTGCGAGATACTTTACCACCCCGGTAAAGCTAATGTTGTTGTTGATGCTCTCAGTCGGAAAGTCAATCTTGAAAGGAAAAGGCCAAGAGCGTTGAGAATTGAAGTTGTCTCGACCATTGTGGAAAGTATAAAGAAAGATCAAGAGGAAGCTTCTGAGAAAAATGACCGAAAGTAAGAACGTTTGGGTAAAACGTTGGTGTTTGGTACAAATGGTCATGGACTGAAGGTATTCCAAGATCGTATTTGGGTACCTAAGTCAGGAGGAATAAGAGATCTTCTGATGGAAGAAGCTCACAAAACCATGTACTCAATTCATCCTGGTAGCACTAAAATGTATAGGGACCTGAAACCCCACTACTGGTGGCCGACGATGAAGCTTGATGTTGCAAAGTATGTGGCCGAGTGTGTGACTTGTGCGAGAGTCAAGACACAACATCAGAAACCGTACGGGAGTTTAGAACCATTGCCTGTGCCTATGGGTAAGTGGGAAGACATTGCTATGGATTTTGTCACTAAACTGCCCAGAACAAAAAGTGGTCACGACATGATTTGGGTGGTCGTTGATCGATTCACTAAGAGTGCGTATTTCATAGCAGCCAAGGAGAAATGGTCTATGGAAAAGCTTGCAAATTCTTACGTGAAGGAAATTGTGAGGCTTCACGGTGTTCCGTTAACGATTGTATCGGATCGTGATAGTCGTTTCACCTCGAGGTTTTGGAAAAGTCTACAAGAGGAAATGGGTACCAAGTTATGTTTAAGCACAGCTTACCATCCGCAGACTGATGGTCAGAGTGAAAGAACAATACAAACACTTAAAGATATGCTGAGAGCATGTACCTTGGAATTCCTAGGTAATTAGGATGAACATTTACCTTTGGTAGAATTTTCCTATAATAATAGTTTTCACTCGAGCATTAAGATGGCACCTTATCAAGCTTTGTATGGACAGAAGTGTCGTACGCCGTCTTGTTGGCTTGAGGCTGGGGAAAAGCAGTTTATGGGACCGGAGATGGTTCATCAAACTGCTGAAAAGTTGAAAATAATTAGGGAAAGAATGTTAGCAGCTCAAGATCGTCAAAAGAGCTATGCTGACAAGAAGCGAAGACCGATGACTTTTGAGGTTGGAGATTCGGTTTTGCTTAAAGTCTCGCCGTGGAAGGGACTTATAAGATTTGGAAAAAGGGGAAAGTTGAGTCCAAGGTTTATTGGACCGTTTAAAGTTCTTTAGAGGGTTGGGAACCAAGCTTACAAGCTCGAATTACCCGAAGAACTGAATGGAATTCACAACACTTTTCATGTGTGTTATTTGAGGAAGTTCACGGGAGAAGTTCCCGATATAATTCCAATTTCTGAATTGAGAATTGATGAGAACAAAAGGTTGATTGAAGAACCAGAGGCAATTGTTGACCGAAAGACTAAGAAGTTGCGACGCAAAATGGTTGGGTTAGTGCTTGTCCGATGGAAACACACGAATGGGCCGAATCTCACCTGGGAGACGGAGAGTGACATGTTGAGTCGCTATCCGCATTTGTTTGTTGATGTGTGATTCCGGGGATGGAATCATTCTAAGGTGGAGAGAATTGTAACGCCTGTGTTTCCAGGCTTGCCATTTTTAGCAATGTAATAGTCTAGGTTAACCTTTGTAACCCGTTTTGAAATAATAAGAGTGTATTATTTGAGTATTAGGTGTTTTGTGCTTAATTGCTTAATTATGGGGTGTGATTAATTAAGAATAAAAATAAACGTCAAAATTTAAGTGTAAAATAAACTTGATATCTTTGGATAATGTTGTAGTAGTTGAAACGAGGTTTCCGAATATATATAGAACGCCCAAATCTGACTTCGTATGAGAAAGTTATGATTTATTGAAGTTTCGGCTTAGCGGTAAGCAGCCTGTTATACTCAATTTGAGATCGAGGGGTTTTTAGCCGAAGCAATCTAAACGAGGATCGAATGTCTCGTTGTTGGTATCGAAGCGATAAAAAGTTAGGCGAGAATGGACGTCAAACGAAGAAGTTATGAATTTATAACGAAGTTTTTCTGTCCCGGCCTATTAAAAATAAATAATAAAAATAAAGTTAAAATTAGCCGACGGAGTCTAAACGAAAGTTGTAGAGCGTAGTCTCACCTTCGCGTGGATATAAAGAACGTCGAAAACGGAGTTCGTATGAAGAAGATATGAATTTCTGAAGTTTATTAAATACTTTGTATTTAAATTTAATTGAAAAATCCGGTATTATCCGAGGACGAGTCATCAGACTCATCCGAAGTACGCCCCGTGTACTCGTGTACGCCCCGCGTACACCGAGGATGTCGACACTCGCACTCGAGGACTTCGGATGACGAACGCAGTGACGAATTCGGACCAGTACGCCCCGCGTACTCCGAGGCTCCAGCCTCCTATAAATAGGATGCGAGGGCAGCCGAGTTCTTTTGCTATTTTCTCTCTTCTCTCTCCCGTTTTGCATCGATTTGCGTGCCAGAAATACCCCGAAGCCCCGGTATTATTCTTGAGCCCCAAAGCAAGTCCCGAGATCCCGAAGATCCCGAGAAGTGCGGTTCCCGAGCCGAAGCTCTGCCCGCGAGAAGTTCGATTTTTTTGTGAAGATCTTCCAGATCTGCTGAGGATTACTACTTCTGCAAGCCGTAGTGCTGTCTGATCATCTTCTGATCAAGTGAGTGTATACTACCTTTCATAAACACGATAATAATACAAGTATGGTTCGAGTGTATTAAGTATATATATTGTTGTTTATATGTGTGAATGTGTATTCACTATCTTCTAACTCATAGATATGATTTATTCTCTATGAGATACGTGTTATGTGTGTGTGTGCCTCATCTGTTATGTGAAATATGTGTTGATTAAAGCATGCTATACAGGTTTTTAAACTATATATAAAAATGTATATTTTTATCTACTAATATGTTGGGTAGAACATGGGTAGATAGTTGGTGTGTAATAAACAGATGAGAGGCCTCGTTGTTGTTTGATTTAGTCATCTAGCGGAGTTTAGATGACGACCACAGATTTTTCTAGATAGTCTTGTGGAAACATTAGCAGGTTCGCCACCTGTAGGTGTTAATGAACTTGGGTGTTCATTCGCTGTACTCCATCCCCCTCATGGTTGCCTTATTTGACTTATATTGCTGAGGTACCCCCGAAGCATGTGTTGTCGCCCCGATGAAATATTCTTAGACTAGGTCCTTTATGTTAGTTGTCTTAGGGACATAAAGTGAGAATAACGGGAATGGGTAATTGGGTTATTGTTGGTTGGTGAAAATTAAATATGATTATTTATTGTGGGTTGAAAACCCTATATGCTCACCAGGCTCCCAAGCCTGACCCACTCAGTTTTATTTGTATTACAGGAAGTGGCGTAAGGGCATAAGATGGATGAACCATCAAGTTGTTTTGTTTACAAGTCTGTATATGCATATATTTGTTGAATGACTTATAATGTTATCGTTTATGCTTATTGGTCTGTATCGGAACATGACACCCCGAGTTTTGATTATATAATGAAAATACATTTCTTTTATGAAATGCTTTGGTAAACATTGTTTTATCATGTTTTGTTTTTGGGAACAAATTTCGCAACTCTTTCAAATCAAAAGGATTTACTCTGAAATTATTTTAAAAGCATAAATGAAAATCGGTCTTTTCTGGCCGAGATTTTGGGGATGTCACACTTATGTTTTTGATTCATAATTTTACTTTAATTGTTGTAGTTACAAGGCACAAAATTTCTAGTTGTGACAATTAAACACAAACAAACGATTCAATATAGCAATTAGTCTAATAATCAAAGTTTCATTCAATCATAAACGCAAAGTAAAAGGTTTTTATACCTAAATCAGAAACTAAATACATAATAGTAACACAATGGAATGTTAAATATGGTCACGTTAACAACCCATATGATTACCGACATGTATCCGCTCTCCAACCCTTTCGATCTCCGTTCCCGTTAGCTTAACGGCCTTCCGGCCGCCTTCTAGACCCTCAAAACGGCTTAACAGAAGTTTAATATCGACTAAATTAAGTTGAAAGTCGAATCCCTCCTTCTGGTTAGCTGATAATCGACTTTTATAACCCTTGTAACCGACTTACATACGTTGGGCGTAAGTCGGATTACGCTGGGCGTAATGAAGATTTATACGCGATTGGAGTTATCGGATGTCAGCCATTACGTGGGGCGTAACCTTATATTACGCTGGGCGTAATTTGAATTTGGTCATTACGCGGGGCGTACATGCAACTTACGCAGGGCATAATCGGCTCTCCAGCATTTTCCTTCCTTTTAGCTTCTAAGCCCGATTTCCGCTTCAGTCTTTTCTTTTGTGCTTTATCGTCAACGAATAGCTGCAAATCATAATTCAAAGCATTATGAGTACTTTTTAGTTCTAAAAGAGAATAATAAAGGCCAAAATATTAAGATATAATGCATAAAAATATATATAAAAATACACATATCAAGACCCTACCTCCGATATGATCCTACCTGGTTGTTCCTTACTTGATAGATCATGAAGCAGACTCTAAGTTAATGACGAATCTAGACTAATAAGTAGTCGCAATAAATATTAGACTAAAATCTAGTGTTAATAATACTAGGTTTCTCTAACACCCCAATTTTTTTAAACTTTAATATGCTATGGTTTTAAAAACATTTGGGAGTTAACCCACATTTAACAAAAACCGATCCCACAAAAATTTTTACAAATTTAAAACATGGGTGTTACCATTAAGCATCAATACAACCATAGCAAGCAAATAAGAATTACATCAATACAATTAATAAGGAACTTAACAAGCTCCACTCCATTCTCTATCACTTGACTTCTAGCTTCCATTTATCATTTTCTCTTCTTAAGTGTAACCTGAGATACATGACATTAAAAAAAGAGATACGTAAGACAGTAATGTCTCGTGAGCTACGTGAGTTTGAGACGCAAAACATTTATCACATTTTCATCAAAAACATTTCATCTTTGCAAAACATAGTTTTTAGACCATAAAACATTTTCAAGGAAAACTCATTTCATACATTTCATATCTTCTCATTCCATTTCCTTTTATTTCATTTCAAAAGCCATATTTCCATATTTCATTTTCTTTTATCATTAAGGGCTAATTCTGGTATTATATCGTTGCCATTTTTATACTTAGTTCTACGTCCAATAAATGAACCACTCCTAAGTCTAGACCAAGGTGGAAAAAACAAATCAATCCACCAAGGCATCATTTCCAAGGCCAAGGTGGAAAGAACAAATCAATCCACCAAGGTATCATTTCCAATGCCAAGGTGGAAAGAACAAATTAATCCACCAAGGTATCATAATAGGATATCTATCTCGCGAAGGGGAGGCGCCACCCCGATAGATTCCTCTAGTGCCTCTCACGAGGCATCATGGCCTAGGCAGTTTTCATTTCATTACTTTCAATTCCTTTCATTACTTTCCATTCCTTTTCATTATTTTACATTTCTTTTCATTACTTTCCATGCTTTACACATTTCATACATTAGTATCATAAAATCATTTCAAAAGTAAAGCATCTATATTTCAAAACAATTCCATCATATTTTCAAAACATTCGATCTTCTAAAACGTTCTTTTCTTTCAAAAACATTCCTGCCTTTAAGGCACTCTTTCAAAATACCCTTTCCAAAAACATTTGACGCTTTCATTTCAAAACAATTCATATATCAAAGCATTGCATTTCATTATCATAAAATCATTTTGCCATGTATCCCAAAGTGGGAAAATTCCAACACGTACTCACCTCAATCACACGTAGGCTAGCTAGTCTTCTTCTAGTTCTTTTCCTTATAGAAACACTCTCAATCAACACCTATATAACATGGACACAATTCATTAAAATGACCAAAATACCCCTCAAAGATTCCATTACTAAGTTTTATTATTTCATGCTATTCCTTATGTAAAAATATGAATGTAGGCGAAAACCACGTGTAAATCCGAGTCCATATGCAAAAGTTATGAGGAAAATACTAAAGTTCCGTCTAGAGGGGCAATCTGTTGTATGTGCGTGGGTTGCGTTCACGACCACGCGGGTCGCGTCCCGTAGCAGCTCAAACACCCCCAAAAACTCACTTTTTGAGTCCTAAACTTGCTTGGGTGGTTTTGGTCTTTTAGGTAACCATTTGTAACACTTTTAAAGGTTTCCAAGCACTACTAAAGGATGTTTTATGATGTCAAAACATTCAACTTAATTCATCAATTCCTCTATCAAAGTGTTATGTTCATAATGTTTACAAACACTCAAATGAAAGGGTGGTTAAGAACTCAAGTTGCTAAAAAACACTCTTGAACCAATATGACTTATTTCCAAATCATTTAATACATCATTGGGTGTTTTTAAGTACATAAAACCACAATTTATCTCATTGCAAGTACTTCATCCAACCCTGGAATCCTCAATTCTATTCTATATTTCCCAAATTACCCTTTAGGCTAAAACAATCACTAGAACCACTTATAGCTCAATAGATCCTTCATGTTTATGTTTCAATATCATTTCTAGAGTGTCAATTCATATTTATGAATGTCATTCACTTCTAATATATAAGTCATCATGTGGTTATCCTTAGATTTCCCAAAATGCCCCTTATGACCACAAATTCCATGGGTTAACCCAATAACCAATCTACACTTAGTATTTTGCATCTAAAGCATTATAATAGCATCCATTCACGTTTATGAACTTCATTTGCTCAATAATTATACCTTAATGCATAAACTCCATTAATGTCATCATATCTTTCCCAAAATCACCTAAAATTCATGTTTATTCAACATTCTACCATCATGGATGTGTTTGAGTATTCCACTTGGATTCATTGTCATCAAACATCATCTAGGTCATTGAATCCATTCCAATTTAACATATAAACATGAAATCCCCAATTTAGATTTCTAGGGTTCATAGAGATTTTTACCCAAGTCATCAAATCTACCAATATAGTGATTGGATTGAGATTGGAGTCACCAAAACTACTCAAGTGAGGTTAGAAACCAAAACCCTAACCCTTAGAAGAAGCTAAATTCAAAATTGGTGTTTTATCCAAGCAATGAACTCGAAATTTAGGAGTAATAGAGAAGAGATTATACCTCATTAGTCTTTAATTGTTTCCCTTCTTGTTTGAATGCTTCTAAACTTGCTTGATTCAAACCCTACGAGCTCTTTAGATCAAAATCGACATTATGGAGTTCTTCCCTTGCAAAACACGATCTGAATAAGAAGGATGAAGGGGGCTTGCATCTTATTTCACAATATTTTCACAATTGGCCCCTCTAGTTTACATTATTTGGCCAACCCCCACTAAACCACAATATTTGTGACTTTAACTTAAGTTTTGACATAATAAGTCCTTTTACATCCTTCATATAACTTCTACAATCCTTTCCACTATCTGAGTCAACCATTTGGTCAACTCATTCTATTTTTCCAATTTGACACTTTTGGCCCTTTGACTTTCAAAACTGTTATTATTTCCAATTATAACTTTCTAAACTTCATATCAACTAATGATATGATTATCCCTTGATGATTTAACTATATAAATCATTTTTCGTTTATTTACTTTATTAATTTAAGAACTAGGTCTTAAATTTTAGGATGTTACAGTTTCGTCGAAGGAAATCATATTGTTAAGAAGCGAAGCGCTGCTCGAATTTCAAGTCGTCACTGTAACAAGTGAGTGCATAGTCACTTTCATCTTACATATAGATATGAAGTATTTTATATTAATTACGTGCTATATGTGCATATTATCTGTTTACTTGATATTTATGTTGGGTGGACATTTTTATATAAGTTTTAAATGATTTAAATTGTATATGTATTTTATATCTACAAAAATGTTAGGATAAAACATGGGTAGATGAAATAAACGATGTGCGATAAAATGATGAGAGGCCTCGATGTTTTAATATGATCCAGTCATCTAGTAGAGTATAGATGACGACCATGAACTATTCTAGATAGTCCAGCGGAACGCTAGCAGACTCGTAACCTGTAGGTGTTTATTTGAACTCAGTGTTCACCAGCAGTACTCCATCCCCCACAACCAAAAATTCTCAAATGGGATATATTTGGCTCTTGACCAAAAGCAAGTTTTAGGGGAGAATATACATATGAACTTGGTCTCATGCGAATCAATAATCCAACATGTAAGATTGCATGGCCCCAAACAGAGACATAAAGTTTGGTCCTTATTATTAATGGTGTAGCTATTAGCTGGAAACGTTTAATTAATTATTCGGCTAAACCATTTTGTGTGTGTACATGAGCAACTAGATGTTCAACAGTAATTCCTACATACATACAATAGCCATTAAATATTTGTGAAGTAAATTCACCAACATTTTCAAGTCTCACTCTTTTGATATTATAATTAAGGAAATGTGTTCTTAATTTAATAATTTAAGTAAGAAACTTTGCAAATGCCATATTACGAGTTGATAATAGGCAAACATGAGACCATTTGCTATAGGCATCTATTAAGACCATAAAGTATCTAAATGGTACAGATGATGGATGAATTGGTCCACATATATCACCTTGAATTCTTTCTAGAAATCTTGGTGACTCCCTTTCAGTTTTCATTGGAGAATGTTTTATAGTTAGCTTTTCAAGGGAACAAGATATACATGGTCTTATGCTACTGGATTGAGGGAACTTCTGATCTTTCAATGGGTGCCCATGCGTATTCTCAATTATCTTTCGCATCATTGTTAATCATGGGTGGCCCAACCTATGATGCCATAAACTGAATGTCCCAGGATCACAATGTTTTTCTTTAACCACCATATTTGATTCAATCATATGTATATATGTATAATGCAAACCAAAATCAAGTGTTGGTAGTTTTTCAAGGGCATTGTTTTTGTCGATAATATACATATATTTCTTATTCTCAATGGTCATAGTTTTTGTGTCATGTCCTTTGAAATATATGTCATTGAAACATAGTAAGTTTCTATTAGACTACGGAAAAAATAAGGCACTTTCTATATAAAATCTTGTACCATTTGGTAATATAAAATAGGCTTTCCTAGTTCCCTATATCAAGTTTGCAAGACTCGATATTGCATCTATGATTGTTTTTGTAGATACTAATTTTGAAAAATATTTTTTTGATTTCAGAATAGTATGCGTACTACCACTATCTGTTATACAAAGACCTCCAACCATTTCTTGGTGTGGTGCTCCAGTTGAACTCATATTAAACTTGAGTATGATAGATGTGATTTCGACTTGACTAGAGCCTTCGTGCTGATAATGTGTTATAAATTTGACGTAATTAAAACTAAACTAAAACATTATAAAATAAAAGGAGATTTGAGAGGATTCTTGAACACTTAGAAGATTGTATTCAAGATGGTGTGTTTTTCTCTTTACATTTGATGGGTATTATACACATATATATTAAAGCGCATGGAGTATTTCAACAGGAATCTTTTTGGTTTTGGAGTTTGGCCACATAATTTTCAAACTTTGATAATTTTAGTCCCTATTGCTTATTTATTCTCAATTTCATCACACAACTTTCACCGTCTTTTTTTAAGAAGGCCACATAATTTTCAAGCTTTGATAATTTTAGTCCCCATTGTTTATTTTTTTTTCAATTTCGTCACACAACTTTCACCGTCTTTTTTTTAAAGAAATCTTTCAACAGGAATGTTTTTGCTTTTAGAGTTTGGCCATATAATTTTCAAGTTTTGATAATATTAGTCCATATTGTTTATTGTTTCTCAATTTCATCACACAACTTTCACCGTCTTTTTCTAAAAAGAATGACCCGTGCAACGCACAGACCTTTTCCTAGTTTATATTACATAACATTCTATTCATACATCATCAAAATAGTAATTCAATAGGTAAAGTAAATTATTCAAAGGGTGAAAATTGTTCAACCACATGCATTGTCTAACTCAATAATTTGATATAATTTTTATAACACACACACACACACACACACACACATATATATATATATATATATATATATATATATATATATATATAAATGTGGTATTCATTTTTTTACTAATAGGTAAACCAAAACCAATCTAAAATCTAAATAACAACTTGGTTTGGAAAATTTCTAATAAAGTCTCAATATTTTTGGTCACTTTACAGTTTAATCCTATTTTTTATTTTTTGAAGATAAAAGTCCTGATTATTTTATATTTTGCTCAAATTAACGAAACAATCCTTATTTTTTTCAGCAGAAAATGACAAATTATCATATAAAATTAGATAATCGAGACTTTTATGTTCAAAGAATAAATGTTGGGATTAAATCGTAAACTGGGCAAAAGACTTTATCAGAGATTTCACATTTGGGTTTGCTAAAAATCATTTCGAAAAATCTGAATATTCAAACCATATAGTCTAATCAAAATTGTTACTTCAGTACAGTTTTAAATGGGTTACAAATTTTAATGGGTTAATTGGGTTTAGGTGTAATCCATGTCTATCCTAAACCAGTCCTTGATCATGGATTATTAGTCAGTCCAATCCATTTTAGAACCCGTCTCCAGATCTATTCAGACTGTTTCATCCATCTCTCTAGCTACAATCAAGGGTAGCAATGGTTCATGTTATTATAGAAAATCTACAACTTCTCAGAAGTCAGAACACACTAATGAAATCACAAAAACATTATCTAAATGTTCGGTTGTAGATGACTGTTAGAAAAGCATACCACAATGCGGATATAGTCCCTCAAATGGAGTTACAATTACATACACTTCATAGAGAATAATAACACGCACACAAAAATAAAAAAATACCACCATGAGAAAGAAAAACATCAGCACAAAAAGAACAAATCAATTTCTGAACTCTCAAGTAAGATCATCATCATCCTCCTCCTCTTTTGCCTTCAACAACAACTTCACTCTCAACAAAAGTGTTGTCTTCCATTCATCCTACATAAAATAAAAAAACATCAACCAACAATATTAGAGACCCGTTTGTTACACATAACATGACAACCAATTTGTAGTACTGTGTTTGACATGCATTTGTCAGTATGACAAAAGTTAGCAACATTTTTGTATTACCAGCTTAGTCATGCTGTCAAATTCCTTGACAGCATCAGTGAACTTTTCAACATCTTCTTCATCCAAAGCTGCAGCTAAATCCTGTCATATCAATTAAAAATGTGATGGGATTGGGATTCAACACCAAAAAACATAAAATAAAAAAGATAAAGATTTAGTAAAAACATACTGCAAGCAATTTGCATTCACGTGTTCCTGAGAATGTGGGATCAAGTTCCTGATAACGATCCAATGCATTTGTGATTGCAACAACATCACCTTTACAGAGTTGACAAATCCCAGCATTTAATAAATGCCCTCTAACTCCATACTTTAGCAAGTTATTATTCAGAGACTGTTTTGCTATCTCTTCATATATCTCTATAGCTTTCTGATATCTGAAACAACACATTTTCAGGGTATTATATTATTACTCATGATTTTAATCCCTAATTAATATAAATATATATATATATATATATATATATATATATATATATATATATATATATATATATATATATATATATATATATATATATATATATATATATGAAACTTACTGTTCCAATTGAGCTGAAAATTGTGCGATTTTCTGCTTGCATTGGTTTGCAGAAGTTGTTACTTCTTCACCTTGGAAAAGATCAGATGCTTTATCATAGTAAGCAATAGCTTGCTCCAAATTTTGCTCCTGTTCATATAACTCGGCAATTTCCTATAGAGTGAAACCAAATTGTATGAAAACTAAATTAAAATTAATAAATAAATAACTGGGAAATAAATGATAATCATATAATGTATGTACCTTGCAATATCTGGCAGCCATGCTGAGTCTTCCAATCTCCATGAAAATGTTTAATGCGTGCTCTAGGTTAGCTATGCACTCTGCAGACATTTAAGATAACAAGAAAAAGAAAAACATTTTTTATATATCCAGTAAAAATAATGGATTAAAAATCATTATCTTTTTAGTTTATACCCTTGGTGCTTGTTTTCTTGTATGAGTGAGCTGCATCAGCATAAGCACTAGCAGCTTCATGTTTGCTATCCATCTAGAAAAAAGAAAAACACAAAATCAAGATTATTATGGGGTTTAAAAAATGATGATGGAATTAACTATTAAGCACTTACTTTCAGATGACACTCAGCTAGCTTGACATATACAGATCCAGCTTGGTCCCCTGAAAATATTATCAAAAAGCCATCTTTAAGAAAATTACTGTTTAAAAGATTAAAATACATAAATGAAAGGTTTTTTTGTAAGAAAGAATGATATGAATGTTTGAGGATTAATATTTAATACTAACATGATTTGGCAAGCTTGTAAGAATTGGCAGCTTTTTCGTATAAATCACCAGCATCTTCAAACTTGGACCCAAAGAATCCCCAGCCATTGAGCTTCTTGTCAGCTTTCTTCTCAAATTCCTGACCTTTTGCTATTTGATCAGACATTCTCAGTAGATCCCTTTTGTTCTTTGCAAGATGTTTCTCCCACTCTGTGAGTTTTCACACAGAAGAATAGAAAAGAAGAAGATTTTAAGTGAATAAAAAGAAATAGAAAAAAAAAAACAAAAGGAAACTGGTTTTGTCTTCCTCTTTTCTCTTTGCAAGTTTATACCTTGATCTTAGCTAGAACCAAACTAGAACTAACAATGAGGTAGTTTTGGGGAGCATAGACATATCCTATGGAGGCAAGTTTACCACATCAATAGATTCAATCGTTTCTCAACTTTATAGAAAGTGAATTTGGAATGAAGAGAAAAAAGGAACAAGTAGTAAAGTAACATTTATCAAGTCTCAGGATCAACCAACTAATGATCATGGGCAATGTGCTCTAAGATGTGAAGTATGATGTTGTTGCAGGCATGCAGGATCTAAAGGCAAAATAGATATCATCTGTTGTGTAATTGTAAACCCTAAACCAAAAGTTGAATTAATCAAATTTAATCGCTAGTGCAACCATGGACACATGTAGGTTATCTGAATTCCTACTTGTGCATCGTTAGATCAATTAGCTAAACTGCTTTAAATCCTTGATTAGATGTCGTCTACACGTATCAAATTTCTTTTTCGCATACTTGATTTGAAGGAAATATTTTAGCACCGATACAAGTACTTGCCTTTCAAAAATAAACGATGCAACTGGTAGGCAACAAACCCTAAAATGAGCACATTGAAAACTAATATGAAATTGAAGTAATCATCATTTACTCTAAACACGATCGAATCCATAGAACAGTCTGAAACAACTCAAAACAAATTAGGTTACTCGAACAAGAAGAAAAAGACTCACACAGGTAACTGCAGGAGAAGCACAAGAAAGGCGACGATGAAGAGGATCGGTATGGCGTGCGAAGTTGTCTTTCCTTATTCGATATGTGACGAAGAAGAAGAAGAATAGATTAGATTTGAAGAGTGTGGTTGGACTGAGTCAAGATTTTGAGGAGATAGAGGGAATAGGGCTAATCACTCAGGCTGATGGTTTTTTTTTTCCACTTATTATTATTCTTTTTAATTAACAAATATTGTTAGAAAATTTTAAATTGTGTATAATTTCAGCAAAAAATTACACATGTATCTTGGTCATCTCTTGATTGAACCTTACAATGTTTAAAGTTAAAATATCTATTATTATATTTTATAAAATCGTAATTGTAAGATCCTACACGAATGAGCTCATAATCACATTTGCTCGCAAGATAATGTAATCAAATTTAACTTCTTAAGCCTTATCTATAATTTTTGTTGCTACAATCCGTAAACATTAAGAATCAAACATCTTAATTAAAAATAAAATCATTTTGATCATGTACAAATAAGATATAAGATCACAAAAGGATTATAATATGTGTGTAAAGCCTAACTCGTGATGAATTGTAAAAATGGTGATGTTTTAAAAGATTTCTTGCAACTTGTGACGTTCGATTTCAAATCGAATAGACGAATTTTTGATACTTGGCTATACAATAAAACTAAAGAAAGAGATGAGATCGAGATTTTTTTTCACTTGTAGAATTTTAAAATCGTAAGATAAAAATTGAGATTTTAACAACATTGTTCTATGGGATGCGTGAGTCATGCCTGATGAGCAACCAAGCTGATGGTTTTTATTATAACACTAGGTGTGAGACCTATGTATTACATGAGTTTATTTTAAAAAAATTAAATATAAAATTTTAACAATTTGAAAATTTTGAATTTAAAAGAAAAATGAGAAATCTTTTGAATTATTAAAATTAATGAAGTTTTAATGTATTGGATACATTACATATATAAACCCTTTCTAATAAATACCTTACATATATATTCCCTTACATATTAAATGTGGAATTTTAATTTAATAAAATGAAAAATACAATAAAATGACAAGTGGAAAATAAAAAATTTAAAAATGTTAGAAAATGCCATGTGTCCAAATGAAGGAGAAAAGAACACGTGACAAAAAACCTTCATTTATTATAATAGATACATATAAAATATTTTTTAAGGAAAAATAATTCAAAAAGGTAACAAAATATCGAAATCATATAAAAACATATAAACTCAATTATCTATTATTTTAATCAAAGTTATTACATTTAAATGTAAAAATATATACATACTTAATTATATATTATTTTAATTGAAGTTAAACTACTAGTCTACTATTATAGTCCTCCATATAGCATAAAGCCACCATAGTTTTGATAATTAAGTATTTATGTATTTAAATATTTAAATATAAGTATATATAAACATGACTGATTTCCAAATGTAAAATTATACCATATTATGATTTTTTTTAAATATAAAAAATATGTATTTATATAATGATACGTTTGTTTGTACACAAAAACACATATATTGTAAAAAGGTAATTTATATGTATGTAAAAACATGTATTTATATAATGAAATACTTTGAGCATATATGTAAAAATACTTTATATGTATGCAATAATGTGTATTTTTTGAAATGATATTTTTACCAGAAAAAATTGTTAAACGATTAATAGTAAAATGTGTATAAAAAATAAATGATAAACATATACAAAAAAATTTAATGGTATAATGTATGAATCATAAACAGTAAAATACACGTCAGCAACCATGTGACATGTCATATGACCGGTGACCTACTCTTACTGATAATGCAATGATATTTTTTGAACAAAATATAAAGTTTAATTGTCGTATGTGTACAAAAACTATAATTTGTTGGTAATACATGTATATATACAAAAAATTTCAATAATATTTTTATAAAATTCTGATAAGTTTAGCATTTTAAGCCATTTTCCCTTTAATATACAACTATAGAAAAAGATTTCACTTTTACATTATATTTTTGTAAAATCTATCAAAAACTGTATTCTAACAATATAAAACTTTCTACGAAAAATATATTTGAATATTCTGATTAGAAAACATCAAAAGATGTACATATATTTTCTTAACAAAAATTTACGATTTTTATAAGAACATGATTAATTTTATAGGTCAAACAACGATTTTTTATTTTATTTCGCAAAATGATTTTGTATTAGGTATTTTTATCACGTCTAAAACTATTTATAAAAAATAAACTTTTTTTATAAAAATTTTTGCATCCTTTTTTTATTTTTCTTGTCATGCATTGGATCATTCATATTGAACTATGTTTTTATTTTAAAAATGGTCTTGATTCACACTATAAAATTTTATTTTATTTATTTATTTTCTGGTTAGAAATCATGGTTTTCATAAAAGTACGCCCAACTTTTGCATGCCAAGATGCAAATTATATTTTTTTCAAAGTTGTATCATTTGGCATTTTTACATGTCAACCTGTTATTTTTTTAATATTTTTCCCTAAGCAACTTCGTTTTAAGCATTTCGCATGCCCAACTGTAATTTCGCATCAGGTTGTGAAATTTGTGGTTATTTGTTGAAAATTTTTAATTTATGAAAATAAGTAATAAGTTTAGCAAGATTTGTCATTTTATCTATAAACACAAAAATACCAAATGTTATTATGGAATATTAGTAATCGATTAACATTGATCAAAGATGACAATGTTTTCTGAAACATGACGTTTCAGATTAAAGCAACTAAACATCAAAGTGTCACTAGTATTGTATTTTTTTTATGAGATGAGACTTCATGTGACAACTGGAAAATTTTGAGTCAAAAAAAGTCTAAGAGGTTTTGTGTCTACGTGTATCCACAATGTAACCCTGTTACAATAAAACTTGAAAACCAAAAAAGGCATTGATTGTGTCAGTATTATATACATAAACTTTGAAAACAAATAGGACATTAGCCGTATAAGTACATGTATATTTAAGTATTGCAAACCATATACGTAATTAACCTTAGAAAGGTCAACAAGCTAGAATAAGTCAAGATATGACCGCTTCCTTTAAGTGTTTTCGGCCTAGGACCCAACACATGGGATTTCGGTCATGCTTAGACCTACATCACATGTGATTTTGGTTTGCTTTGGGATCGAAATCACATGTGATTTTGGTTGGAGCGTGGGCCGAAATCACATGTGTTTTGGGTGTTTTTCTTGGGAGTTTTCTATGGGATTTCAGTGGGATAAAGGGCTAAGGGTAGTTGACTTTATGATAAGACGCTTCACCCTTTTCCCACGCAGTTTAATACCCAACATTTATTCAAGCAATTAACCACCAGTTTACCAAGCAAATATCAACTCACGGTACTTCCTTATCTTAGAATGAGTTCACCATAAAAAAACATCCCACCACTTTCATTTCTAATTCGTGTTACACCAGATCCTCTCAAGAACCAGGACCAATATATCTTCCAAGTTCAAAATTTCCCAAGCTTTTCTTAGTATTTTGGTAAGACCTTTCTGTTGATCTAGTGTTTTATTTCACTTTCATTTTAGTTTCATATTATTTACACATATTATTATGTGTTAAAAACTCTTAGGATAATATCCTTTCCAAGGAAGTGCTTTAAACTCATTCAAGTGTTTAGGCTTGGAATCTTCACACTATTGTAACATCCGAAAAATACAGGCCAAAAATTTCATTTTTAAATACGTCATTATAAAACCAACAGTGTGATAAAACATCTGTAATACCATGTCATGTCACAACCGAGTAGGAATAATCAAACGTTTTATCATAAAACAATATCAGAGTGTAATCCCAAAGATCTCATGTGCGGAAATCCATAGTGTGATGCGCTGCGATCAAGCTGGCTCCCTTCCTTTAAACACGAAGTACCTGAAACCAAAACTGAAAACCGTAAGCACGAAGCTTAGTGAGTTCCCCCATCATACCCCATACCATACAATCATATAATGAACAGCTATGAGATACGGGCCTCGCCCACGCTCATGGAGGTACGGGCCTCACCAACACTCTGCTAGTTGGGAGATACGGGCCTTGCCCACACTCCATTATCTCTAAGATACGGGCCTCGCCCACACTCAGCCACTAAACCATAGCATACAAGTATATACAATCATATACTAAACAACTAAGAGATACGGGCCTCGCCCACACTCATGGAGGTACGGGCCTCGCCCACACTCCACTATCTCTGAGATACGGGCCTTGCCCACACTCAGCTACTATCACAAATATCATAACACAAACATACTATCAGACATATCTGGGGTGTCCGAACAACCCTTCAGTCCTAACAACCGAACTCTACTCCTATCACATATAACATATCATACCAGCATATAACATATCGGGTAGTAGCAAACCTAGATGATATCACAAAGACAATCATCTAACATACAACTCCTACTGGTGGGCCGGCATTATGGCCGTAGACCCACCGCTACTGGAAGGTAACTCACCTCACACTGCTGAAGTCCCGTAGACACAATCCCACACTGTTGAAGTCCCGCAGACTCAACCCCAGCTGCTGGTTGACAGATTCCCGATCTGTCAATATCAAAACATCACCCAATTAATAATTGGGTCACACTACATAACCATAAACACTTACTTTGGATAATTACATTACCCCAAGCTTGGTTTATTCAAGCCCAAGGCCCAATCTGTACGCCCAAAGTCAACTAGGAATTAAAGCCCAACACATGGCCCAATTTTCCAAATTGGGCCTGGGCCTATACATGTTCTCATTTTAAGGCCCAACATCATATACTCATTAAGGCCCAAACCTTGGCCCATCTATGGCCCAAGCACACCGCCACCCGACACAGCGGCCGGTGGCGGTAGCCACCACCTCACGGTGGTGGTTAGAGTTTCATTTCATTATTCTGATTTCTAGTTACATCTTACAAAAAAATAATCAATTAACACATACACACCCACTAACTTAATCACACACACACAGCCACCTAATGGTGGCCGACGGTGGTGCATGGCGGTAGCCACCACCTCACGGTGGTGGCTGTGACTTCTCTTCAAATTCCAACCAAGGGTTTCACACCCACACACTACGACACACACAAAGCCCTGAAACAGTTACACCACCACCCACCTAGAGGTTCACGGTGGTGGCAGCGATAGACACGTCGTCTGCAGCAACACAAGTGAACAACAGCAACGGCGGCAGGGCGGCGAAGCAACCATGAAAACAGCAGCAACAAAAGGAGGAGGCGCCTGCTCGTGTCCTCCTCGACGATTAAAATAACAACGCTGCTGGGAGGCCGACAACACACTCCGACAGCAACATTATTGGCTTGGAACGACAGCAATACAAGCCCCGACATAGGACTTCAACTGCCTCGGTTCCTCCAGCGACAACTCAGAAGCATAGAACCTGAGATAGTGGCAGCGGCAGGTTCGTTATAGTAGCTTCGGTGGTCGACGACTCAATAGTGGTGGTGCGACGCCGGGAGATGAAGAAGGAGGCGGCAAACGGTGGGAGGCATAAGGGGGGTATGGGAGTGACGGCTATACACAGGATCCTTAGGGTTAGGGTTTGTATGGGCTTTATACCCGGTCCTTACAAACTTGCGGCCATAATGGCACAAATGGTCCCTCCCTCCATAGAACAATTCGAAATAGACCCCAAATTTACCCTTTAAACCCTCAGCATTAAATCCTTTACAATTCAGGTCCGGTTTTTACTAAAACAACCCCTCTTCTACAAACTCTTTTCAAATGAAGTCCCAATAATTACCAAATAATCCCTGCCCTCATAATTCTTTACGGAACCCATCCGAAACATACACTTTTAGCCCCCAACTTCTAAAATATTTACAAGTTGCTCCTCGAAATCACACCTTGCTAAATAATTATAAGTTTTAGGGCTACGAGCCATCCATTAATTAATTTATTTGTTTAATAAATAAACGGGGTTTTACAACTCTCCCCCACTTAAATTAGATGTCTTCCTCGAAATCATTCCTTACCATTCCTTACTCGCCCAACCACTCTAGTAGCATGGTCACCAACTTGGGCACACCCTAGCATTCCCATGGCAGCCATGACCAATCCTCGTAAGGCCCTACAATCCATAGATGAACGAATTTCTCGCAATAAGGTAACATTTACTCGATCTGAATTTGTTGTCTCGAGATGGTCTGAATCCCTAGAAAACCACTCATACCGAATCATTATCGTTGGACCCAGTCCACTTTATCCTTCGACCGGCTACTCAATTTCTGATAACTCGAGGTTCCCATTATAAAATAGGATCACCGACCTAATCATCTCTGTAGATCACTTGTACCTGGCCGAGGCCCAGATACTCCTGTCGTGAGTGACTTGTCACTCCACAGTAAACCAGCTATTCCATGTGTACTTGCAACCTAAGACACAAGTACTAATACTGCCCATACGCTGAAACAGCCCGAACACTGAATTGCCTGAAGCAGTATGTTGCCACACGGCTGCTTTCCAAAATTTAATGAGACCTCCCTGATCCCCATTCGTTCACTAATTATCTGAAATATCGGGTTCCTGCCCAACCGCGGAGCCAATGGACTCCCACCTAGTCGCCTTACATGACTTCTGAACGAAATCCTTCTCTGGAACTAGTTGCCACTGAGGCTCTAACAACCCCCCGATCTAACCAATTGGTTCCATGCATCGAATCATGTCATCATCAAACCCAAGGCTGAAAGTGATTGCTACCTAACCAATGGTAGCCTTATCTCACATGTCCTGAAGCAGTCTGTTGCTTTTCTGATCTCATAACTGTAGTGACGCTCCTACAGTCCTATCACTGGCTCAACCAGATCTAATCCATCTGGGTAATTCCGAAATCCAATCCGTGGATTTCCTTATCACTATCTACGGCTACACCCATAGACTTACAGCACTCTACGGCTACACCCATAGACTTACAGCACTCTAACACTATCTGACTGCCTGGTGAATGCTACAGCTACACCCGTAGACTTACAACACCCCTCACACTATCTGCTGCTAGTGAATGCTACGGCTACACCCGTAGACTTACAACACTCTAACACTATCTGACTGCCTGGTGAGTGCTATAGCTACACCCGTAGACTTACAACACCCCTCACACTATCTGCTGCTAGTGAATGCTACGACTACACCCGTAGTCTTACAACACCCCTCACACTATCTGCTGCTAGTGAATGCTACGGCTACCCCCGTAGTCTTACAACACTTTCCCAACCGGGTCGAACACGCACTCGACTTAACCCTCAACTGAACTCGAGTCCTAACCGGAACTCTAACCTGGTTCCTGAAACCTGCTATCACGTGACCCCACTATATTAGTACCACACCCATGCCCGTGATCAAAGCGTCACACTAAACCACGAAATCATCTACACCCTCTGGCAGGGTGAGAATCGGTGCCTCGCACAACCGCTGTCTGAGAGTCTCGAATGCTGCCTGCTGCTCAGGCTCCCAAGGAAAGGTCACCGAATTCTTGGTCAGTCGGGTCAAAGGAACCGTAATCTCGTAGAAATCCCATATAAATCTCCGATAATAACTCGCTAGACCCAGCGGACTCCGAATCTCAGATGGAGACCTCAGAATCTCCCACTGCATCACGACCTCTATCTTGGTCGGATCAACTAGAATACCCTTCTGGTTGACAAGGTGGCTAAGAGATTGCACCCCACGCAACCAGAACTCACATTTGATGAACCTTATAGAAAGTCTCTCCCCCACTTAGATTCGACTAATTCTTCACGGCATGCGAGAATTGAAGGATTCCCAATCCGTCTCGCTTTCTAATATCCCACCGATGACAAAATTTGCTTACCAATGCTAGAGTTTAATCACCGATTAAACCTTAAGATCGCCCATCCTCTGAAATCTTGAAGAGTGCTCTTGAAATCTGTTCCATTCTGACACCTCAATTCATCTCCTAGGCTGACCACTGAAGACCTTAATCTTCACTATGGCTGATGAATCCTCGTTCTCATTTCCAATCTTGCAGTACCACTGAACTCTGACCGAGCACAGCCCATGCAAAAAATACAATTCTCTTGTACATGCTATGACCCACCACTTTTGCATCTAACACCCGCGACTAACATTATCCTTTTCATGTCACCAGCTCTGTCCTAGCAACGGTAGTGCCTTGAACTCCAAAATTCATCCATAGACAATTGCCGACCATACCTGAACAAGGATAGAATCTCTGAACGCGGACTTCATTGGAGAACAATCACTCCAACCCTGATCGAGTATCCTTAAAATAATACTCCTGCATAGATCCTGACAAAGATCCGAAATGATAACGGTGCGCGTGGAACCCACTCCGCAAGATACGTCCCTCTGTAGGTTCATGAAGGACCTTTCGGCATGCAAGATGGCATATACGGTCCTTGATAACCGAACACTAGCAGAAAACTGACTCGAGATCCGACTTATCCAAACTCACCCGCAATCCCAAAGCGATACGTATTCCCAATGTCCATCTAATAAGATGACATACCCGCAACACCTGGAGGAATACCGATCCCCTTCTGCTAACATGACCAATCTTGCTACCCTGTAGCAGCCTGAACCCTTGGAGCGACAAACTCCCTTGTGTACTTTCTCGTATGCGCTGCACTGACTCATGCCCTGCTGGCCTTTCACCCGATGATCAGAAGTCATGGGTCTCTTCCCGGGACCCTCTACTATACACACCTGGCACTCATCTCTCTTTCCAGGGTGCTCCCAAATCGATCCCGCATTTGCAACTCTTGGGAATCGTATCCTTCAAGGTCTGACACCCTGTCACGCTCACTAGCTCCCTTGCCAATGGCTAAGCTGCAACAACTGGAACATCCTCTGTCCCTAAACTGTGTCACAAACTCTTCCCTGAAGCTTCTTAGATTCTCCAAGACTCTCGCTGATTCGAGTATGGATCCTGTGCTTTCAGTAGTACGGGCCTAATACTACCTTCCACACCTATCCATACTTTCCTCAGCAATCCTCCCGGATCCTCCGAGTCACTTCCTCAACTGGTACACCCAAGTCTAACTGAGCCTCACTTCTAACTCACTGAAATATATCCTAGGCTTCCCTAGGTCCCCGAACTCACCCAGTCCTTAGCTGCTGAAAGATTCCAAGTAATGTCAACTAGCTACGTCATGAATATAGTCACATGCAATAGAGATCAGATAATCCTTCGAGTAAAAGACCCATCCCTAGAACGGTTGGACTCAGACAAGAGCTGCGTAATAGGATCAAGTCTCGCACTCCGAGATTATCCAGCATGTGTCCCATGTGACCTAGCATATTTACTTAATAGTTAACTCACATTACTAAGAGTCCCACAAAGCACAGAGCAAGCAGCATTCAGACAATGGGAAATATAACCATCATATTCCAATAAGATCATTCTATCCTCTAATCAGGAATCTATACATGCAATTCAAAGGCTCATACAATCAGGCATAACCTAAACAGGCTATCCTATCACTAACTGATCAGTACTACCATGCAAGTCTACAAGCACATACAATAGGCATATAAGGCATCCTCCTAGATCCTTAGCCCTAATCTAGCATGCAATTCTCATAATCATATCAAATCATAACATTTCATAACATGTACGGATATCTTGGGGAAAACTTACTTGAGCTCGGCTGATTGCACGCATCACACACCTTGTTCTTTTCAAAGTCATTTTCTCTTTTCAAACTTCTTTTTATAAAATGCTTTTACTTTTGAAAATTTTTATACCAAGCCCTTAGTTTGAGTTCAGACACACCCGAGAGTATGTCCGAATCCCTCAAACCAAGGCTCTGATACCAACTTGTAACATCCCAAAAATATAGGCCAAAAATTTCATTTTTAAATACGTCATTACAAAACCAACAGTGTGATAAAACATCTATAATGCCAGGTCATGTCAAAACCGAGTAGGAATAATCAAACGTTTTATCATAAAACAATATCAGAGTGTAATCCCAAAGATCTCATGTGCGGAAAACCATAGTGTGATGCGCTGTGATCAAGCCAGCTCCCTTCCTTTAAACACGAAGTACCTGAAACCAAAACTGAAAACCGTAAGCACGAAGCTTAGTGAGTTCCCCCATCATACCCCATACCATACAATCATATAATGAACAACTAGGAGATACGGGCCTCGCCCACGCTCATGGAGGTACGGGCCTCACCCACACTCTGCTAGCTGGGAGATACGAGCCTTGCCCACACTCCACTATCTCTGAGATACAGGCCTCGCCCACACTCAGCCACTAAACCATAGCATACAAGTATATACAATCATATACTAAACAGCTAGGAGATATGGGCCTCGCTCACACTCATGGAGGTACGGGCCTCACCCACACTCCACTATCTATGAGATACGGGCCTTGCCCACACTTAGCTACTATCACAAATATCATAACACAAACATACTATCAGACATATCTGGGGTGTCCGAACTACCCTTCGGTCCTAACAACCGAACTCTACTACTATCACATACAACATATCATGCCAGCATATAACATATCGGGTAGTAGCAAACCTAGATGATATCACAAAGACAATCATCTAACATACAACTCCTACTGGTGGGCCGACATTGTGGCCGTAGACCCACCACTACTGGAAGGCAACTCACCTCACACTGCTGAAGTCCCGTAGACACAATCCCACACTGTTGAAGTCTCGCAGACTCAACCCCAGTTGCTGGCTGACAGATTCCCGATCTGTCAATATCAAAACATCACCCAATTTATAATTGGGTCACACTACATAACCATAAACACTTACTTTGGATAATTACATTACCCCAAGCTTGGCTTATTCATGCCCAAGGCCCAATCTGTAGGCCCAAAGTCAACTAGGAATCAAAGCCCAACACATGGCCCAATTTTCCAAATTGGGCCTGGGCCTATACATGGTCTCATTTTAAGGCCCAACATCATATACTCATTAAGGCCCAAACCTTGGCCCATCTATGGCCCAATTTTCCAAATTAGGCCCAAGACCCTTACATGGGCCTTACCCTAGGCCCATTAAATTACTATAGACCATTAGCTTGATCTTGGATAGTCCATTTAATAACCCAAATCATCAAGGCCCAAATACAAAGGCCCAACAATAAACCCAAACGAAATTAGGGTTTCACATAAAATGATGATTAGGGTTAAGTTTCCTACTTAACCCATTAAGGACTTAATCCATTAAGTCCATTATCGCTTAGATTAATCTTTGCCAAAGTTTATTATTTAATATCTTAAGTTATTAAATAATTCTTGTGTGTCACGCTTAATTCCCCAAATTAAGATTTATTGGCATTAGGGTTTTTCCAACACAAATACTAGCCCATTATTAACTTGCTGGACTTTTAGGTTATTAGGGCTTTATTGGGCCTACCAAGCCCACTAGAATATCATTGAGCCCAATAGGGTTTTATTGGGTCAATTAGAGTCCATTAGACTCATTAGGGTTTCACTAAGCCCATTTGGCTTCATTGGGCCCATTAGGCTAACAAGGCCCATTAGGGTTTCTAGCATCCACAATCGAGTCAACTCACAAGACAAGCACACCACCACCCGACACGGCGGCCGGTGGTGGCAGCCTCCACCTCACGGTGATGGTTAGAGTTTCATTTCATTATTCTGATTTCTAGTTACATCTTACAAAAAATAATCAATTAACACATACACACCCACTAACTTAATCACACACACACAGCCACCTAATGGTGGCCGACGGTGGTGCATGGCGGTAGCCACCACCTCACGGTGGTGGCTGTGACTTCCCTTCAAATTCCGACCAAGGGTTTCACACCCACACACTACGACACACACAAAGCCCTGAAACAGTTACACCACCACCCACCTAGAGGTTCACGGTGGTGGCAACGATAGACACGTCGTCGGCAGCAACACAAGCGAACAACAGCAACGGCGGCAGGGCGGCGAAGCAACCATGAAAACAGCAGCAACAAAAGGAGGAGGCGCCTGCTCGTGTCCTCCTCGACGATTAAAATAGCAATGCTGCTGGGAGGCCGACAACACACTCCGACAGCAACATTATTGGCTTGGAACGGCAGCAATACAAGCCCCGACATCGGACTTCAACTGCCTCGGTTCCTCCAGCGACAACTCGGAAGCATAGAACCTGAGATAGTGGCAACGGCAGGTTCGTTATAGCAGCTTCGGTGGTCGACGGCTCAATAGTGGTGGTGCGACGTCGGGAGATGAAGATGGAGGCAGCAAACGGTGGGAGGCATAAGGGGGGGGGGGGGTATGGGAGTGACGGCTGTACACATGATCCTTAGGGTTAGGGTTTGTATGGGCTTTATACCCGGTCCTTACAAACTTGCGGCTATAATGGCACAAATGGTCCCTCCCTCCATAGAACAATTTGAAATAGACCCCAAATTTACCCTTTAAACCCTCAACATTAAATCCTTTACAATTCAGGTCCGATTTTTACTAAAACAACCCCTCCTCTACAAACTCTTTTCAAATAAAGTCCCAATAATTACCAAATAATCCCTGCCCTCATAATTCTTTACGGAACCCATCCGAAACATACACTTTTAACCCCCAACTTCTAAAATATTTGCAAGTTGCTCCTCGAAATCACACCTTGCTAAATAATTATAAGTTTTAGGGCTACGAGCCATCCATTAATTAGTTTATTTGTTTAATAAATAAACGGGGTTTTACAACTATCTTCTCAAACAACCCACAAATCCACTCAAGGTGAGTTTATACCCCCATATTTTCGATATTTTCATGTTTCGGGGGGGGGGGGGGGGGATACAAGTCAAAAATTGTTTATCACACAAATACTTGCATGTATCATCTTTATGTTAAAGTATAAGTCATTATTTGCATAAGATGTGATTATTACTAGCTTTGACACAAATATTTGTGATATATTAGTTCAAATGCAAAACTAACAAAAACAAAACATGATCTATGTTATAAAAATCATGAGAAATTTTATGATTTGCACAACTATAAAGTTTTTGGAAACTTTTTACCAAAATATAGTTTTCTAACAGAAAGGAGTACATTCTAGTTATTTCACTATTTTGTGGGTTACAACCCAAAAAAATATGATGTTTGACCTTACATTTTGGAAACTAGACAAGATAACAACTTTGTATTTATATGAAAGATTATATAAATAGTTTCAACAAACAAACAAGATAAACTATAATTTGCATAGTTTGGGAGTCACAAACATTTTACTATCATTTAGAAGAAACATATAATTAGTTAAAGGTATAATTATTTCACTTACGAGAAAAAGGAGTTTTCAGTTCATGTAAATTGGTTGATACGGGTTATGAGACATTTAGCTTCATCGTACCTACCAGAGCACACAACTAAGACATGCATTATAACCAGAGTTTCTTGGAGAGAGAGCGTGACATTTGTGTATAGATCTATATAAGATTGACAACCCCACGCCTAAACTATTAACTACAGTTAGACCGACAGGTATGGGGTGACAAATGTCGTAAACAGTTCCGATGCCTGAAGAACGTCGTTCAAGCAACTATTCACAGTAGTATGGTTATAATAACTCACATATCGTATTAACAAACAACTGGTTTACGGGTTCAACGTATCTTCAAGTAGTTTTATACAAAGATAAAACTTCATAACACTATTTTCCCAGTTTAATATTACTTACATTTTTAGT